>NW_027122819.1:0-110372 GCF_001865355.1 Cryptosporidium andersoni
CTCAACATATTGGAAAAGTTGTCTTTAAAAATGATGCTATTAGTAAATGTGACAAGATACTTTATATTGGAGATTCTATTAAATACTTTGACTCTAATATATATGAAGTCATTTGTTCTGAATTGAATAATTTACTGGGGAAATTAGACTTACATCAAAATCTTATTAAATTACTTAAGTTAAAGGCTGAGTATTGTGCAGTTAATACAATTGTACTCAACTTAGAGTACTGTGATAAGAGACTACTGGAAACCTTATACAATATATTAATTTTTACTTTAAAAGATACAAAAAAAGTTATTTTACTAGTTCCAGAACATTATGATGATAATAGTGTAAATCACCTAATTATGCATAACAGGGATATTGGCTTACCTATAATAGTAGCTACTAATCAAAGTGACTTAGATATAGATAATCTACTCAAACGTCTAGTAATTTCTTCAAATGAATTCATTAGAAAAAAGAGGTCATGCAAAGTAACTAAACTATTAAATAACTTAGATCTAAACCAATATAACAGTAATAGTGATAATCTAAGACTAGAAATAAAAGAATTGCTTTTAAAACTTGTAGCAGAAAATGTAAAGATAAGCATAAAACAACCTATTCCAATAGATATTCCCATTCGTGAATTAGGCTTGGACTCACTGGCTATGGTTTCAATAAGGAACTCTCTTTCAAAAACTTTAGGTTTTCATATACCAATTTCAGCTCTCTTTGACTATCCTACCCTGGATAAACTAACTGACTATTTAAGTGATAGTATAGCTAATAATAGTCAGACTTATTATGAAAGGAGTATAACAAAAAGTATAGAGATCTCAAGTCTGCATGTCACCTACTCAATTGTTGGTACTAGTTGTACCCTACCATGTGGTGTAGATGATTCTATATCATTCTGGAAATCACTTTTATATGGTAGATGTGGTGTCAATATTATTCCTTTTTCCAGGTGGAATTGTGATGATAGTAAATTTTATAGCATAACAAAAAGAGCTTCTACAATATTGAATATTGAAAGTTTTGATAATTCAAAATTCGGAATCTCCAACCTTGAAGCTTCAACCATCGACCCTCAACAAAGAAAACTTTTACATACTACACTGGAAGCACTTGAAGATGCAGGTTATACAAAGGAATCTATTCAAAATACCTTAACTGGAGTTTTTATAGGATTTTGTAATATTGACTGGTCATTATTACAAATTAATAATAAGATACTATCATCATATACAGGCACTGGAACTGCCGCATCAATTGTCTCCAACAGATTATCCTATACATTTGATCTTAAGGGGCCATCAATAACAATTGATACTGCATGTTCTTCATCTCTTGTTGCTCTTGATATAGCATGCTCAAGAATAAATGAAGATAAGTGTAAAATTGCTATTGTAGGTGGCACACAAGTTCTAACATCACCTAATTTATTCTCAGTATTTAGTAAAGCAAATATGCTAAGTCCTGATGGTATCTGCAAAAGCTTTGATGCTAATGCAGATGGATTTGGACGAGGTGAGGGAATTGTTGTTATTATTGTGAAAAGTACTGATGATGCAATAAAAAGTGACAATAAAATTCTAGGAATAATAAGAGGAACATCAGTTAACCAGGATGGACGTACTGTCTCAATTACTGCTCCAAGTAGTAGATCACAAGTTGAAGTTATTCAAAATGCACTAGCTTCTGCTGGGATATCCGCAGAAGAAATTACGATGATTGAGACACATGGTACAGGGACGCCATTGGGAGATCCTATTGAATTTGATGCACTTAAACACATTTTTGGACGTGTTCATAGTAGAGAAATTGTATTAGGTGCGTTAAAAAGTAATATTGGACATCTAGAAGCTACTGCAGGGATTGCAGGTTTGATGAAATTACTCCTATCACTTCAATACGGTACTTCACCACCAAATCTCCACTTAAAAAAGTTAAATCCTAACATTAATACTGAATATATGAATGCCATATTTCCTTCTAAACCAACTAAATTATGGTGTTCATCTTTTGGAGCATATATTGGTGGCGTATCTTCTTTTGGATTTGGAGGAACAAATGCACATGCAATTATAGAAGTTCCAAATATTTCCCAATCTATCTCCAAGCCAATCAAGATAGTATTTATTGCTGGCAGCATATCTACTGATTTGGAAGATGAGATTGTCTGGAGTCAATATGTAAAATTACTTTTTGATCTATATAAGAGGGAGATATATTTTAAAGAGTCAATTGATAAGTGTTTCAGTTCTATTCATAAGCAAATTGGACTTTCTCTATCAGAATTTTTGTATTCTTCTATTCCTTACGAAGATTTTGATACATTAAATACTTCCAGAATAAATGGTACCAAGCAAAGTAGTGACTTTTTTAGCTTAGATATTAAATTGCGTTTACTAATACTTTCAGTGGAATATTCAATATATAATATGTGGAATTTTAAGAAAATAAACCCAGATTTAATTGTTGGTCATAATGTGGGAGAATATGTGGTACAGGTCATATTTGGGACTATGACGATTTATCAAGCAATAGATGAAATAGCTCAGGGCAACTTATGTAATAAGGAATTATACCTAGAAAACTCAACTTTCATAGCTATAACAACTGGGAATAGAAGTAATAAGTTGGCAGATATCATTGATGACTACTACCAAAATAGTACTATTATTTTCCTTTGCCCAATGAAACCAAACTATGAAGTTGCATATGATATCAAAGAAAAGATACCATATGCTTTTCTTAGTAACGGTGAATCATATGACTTGTTTTTAAAAAGGATACTAGAGTTAATAAATTCATCTATTATCTCCAAATCTCCTAATAAATCTCAGATATTACCTGTATTCAGACTATTTGATATTCAGAATCCATTTACCAACACAAAACAAGTGAATATTCTGGATTTAACGAAATCGAAATTTTTATTTGAAAGATATAAAGGAAACTCCAGAGTACCTACAGTAGCAGTAAGTGTAATAACAACTATCTGTATTCTATTTAATACTATACTATATAGTTTTATATCGAAGGAAGGAAGTAAACAAACGTTCACTATTCAATCAATGGAATGTATTGTGGAGGTGTCAGAAAATTTGTCTTGTCAGAATAGTGAAGAAGTATTACTCAATATTACACAGAATGAACTGTGTACGAATATTTACACATTAGATTGGTTATCTATGTGCGGAATGAGAAATATAAATAATATGGACTCTACTGAAACTATGATACATGAATACTGTCCTTGTAATACGCAACTAAATAATTTGTTTTTGAATATGAGTTTACCGAATTCTCTAGCTGACTCAATACTTTATGGTGAAATATATGAAGATTCTATGTATATAGTTTTTAAAATACCTATTTTAGAATATGGATTTGAAACTTCCTTTAAAATTCATCCCCACGTATTCCTGCTTGCATATTTCTCTGCAAGCGAGCTATATTTGAAAGGTATAAGAGGAAACTCTCTTTCTATTGACTCAATTTCAGTTATTGAAATTTCTAGCCCAGAAGAACTAGAACTACTTTATTGTAGTTCAAGATATTCTATACACCTAGAATGCAAACTAACTGTGGATAGTAATGCTGTGATTATTATCAAAGTATCAGACGACTTCAATATTAAGGATACAAGAATTGTCCTCATATTTGAAGTAAATCTAGTTCTATATAATTTTCCAACTATAAAAACTGATCACGTCAACTACTTATGGAATTGTGTATGGCAGCCTTTAGTAATGAAAGAAGTTATAGAGCCCAAATATTTATCAAAGGTTTTATATATTGGAAGCAACTGTCAATTATCATCTTTAAGACTTTCTGAGAATAATTGCTTTATTACTATGGCAAATTATAGTCACTTCTATTTATCACAAAATTTGGATATCTTAGAGTGGGGTTTTGATACTATCATTATTGATTGCATATATGACTTAAACATAAAAAATTCTGAATATAGTTTGTCAACTGAATTATTTGCACATAGTGAACACATGGAGATTAATTGCATACATTTTATGCATAAATTCATTAAGTGGAGAACATTTAATAGAACAAACTTAAACCTTTACTTTGTAACTTCGCAAAGTTGTTTAGTTGATGAAATTGACAAAATAATAGATCCCTACTCATCTTGGATATGGGGATTCTCTAGATCTTTAAGACATGAAATTGACTCAAAAGTTAACCAGCGTGTTATTGACTGCGATCTATCACTACATGAACAGTTAGTAACCGATGTTCATTCTATTAAAAGAACTACATTGATCTTTAAATGCTTAAATTCTATTCATTCTCATTGTCCAGTTGAAGAAATAGAAATAGCCATAAGGAATGAAAAATTGTTTGTTCCTAGGTTAACGGATTATAAGCTTAAATTAGATAATTCTGAAGATAATCCAGTTGAATCTGAAGTATGTCATGTGATATCTGGTGGTATGGGTGGAATTGGTCTAATATTAGCGGAATGGCTTGTCAAAAAATATGCGGAAGATGTGATATTGCTTAGCAGAAATCCGGAAATTTCTAAAGAGAAATCAGATATATGGAGCAAGTTGGATTATGAAACACAAGAGAAATTAATTATTGAAAAGTGTGATGTGTCTTCTGCATCTGATGTCCAGAAACTTCTTGGAAAATTGAAAGCAAAATACAAAAAGATAGGCATAATGCATGCTGCTGGAGTAGCGGAAGATGCAACTACTATAAATATAACGGAGAATTTGTTTAGAAAAATAAATGATCCTAAAGTATATGGTCTTATAAATTTACATAATGCATCATTATCAATGAGTTGTAAATATATGATATGTTTTTCTTCAATTACTGCTCTACTTGGGAACATCGGCCAAATTGCTTATTCTGCAGCAAATTCTTGTATGGATGGAATTATACGCTTTAGGAGGCTATTAGGTCTGCCAGGATATAGTATACAGTGGGGTCCTTGGAGTGAGCAAGGAATGGTTACTACTAACAAAAATCTACAAAGAGATTTGGAAAATAGTGGTCTTGGACTTGTAACAAATCAAATGGCACTTGATATTATAGAATATTTATTATCCCTATCTTGCTATTCAAGTCCAGTAATTGCAGTTCAACCAGTAAATTGGGAAATATTCCTGTCTTTCAAAAATCCTAACCATGCAATTTTTAATTCCATCTCAGACATGTCAGTAATTGTGAAGTCAGGTGTGAGGAAAGACTCAATACTTTTATCTATTCCTTTGGATACAAGAAAGGAATTTATCAGAAATTGTATAAATGAACTGTGCATGAATGCGCTTCAATTAGAAGGGAATATTGAACTTAACGAACCACTGCATGGAATGGGACTTGATTCCATTGCATCTATTGAAATAAGGAATAGTATATGTGATAAACTTGGTATCACAATATCTCAAACTATTCTTTTCGACTACCCCACAATAAATGACTTAGTAGAATATATATACTATGAATCAATTCTTGTATCATCAGACAATACTATTATTTTAGGTGAAGAATTAGAAACTATCGTCCCAATTTGTAACTCCCCAGTAGCTATAATTGGTACAGCGTGTAGACTCCCAGGATCAGTTGATACACCTGAAAAATTTTGGAATACACTTGTTTTTGGTAAAGACTGCATTACAGCCATTCCATACAATAGATGGGATAACGAGATGATTTTTGATAAGGAAAGTGGTGACTACAAAATTTACACAAAAAATGCTGGTTTTATTGATGGAATTGAACTATTTGACAATCAATTCTTTAAGATTCCTAATAGCGAAGTCCCTTACATGGACCCACAGCAACGCTTAATGCTTGAGATATCCTATGAAGCTATTTGCAACTCTGGTATTTCGAAAGAACAGCTTTATAATAGTTCAACAGGGGTATTTATAGGCTGTTCATCAAATGATTGGATGGTACTAAATAGTACTCTATCAACTCCACCAAGCCCTTACTCAGGTGTAGGAATATCTCCCTCAATTCTATCTAATCGTATCTCATATACCTTAGGACTTCGTGGGCCATCTTTTACGATAGATTCAGCTTGTTCTTCTTCAATTGTAGCTCTTGATGTTGCTTCCGAAAAGTTAAAAGCTGGTATATGTGAATATTGTATAATTGGAGGTGTCAATTTATTACTTTCACCTCAATCATTTGTAGCGTGCTGTGCTGCAAAAATGCTTTCAATTGATGGAACCTGCAAAACATTTGACAAATTTGCAGATGGATATGGTAGAGGAGAAGGATCTGTTGCAATATTTATAACAAGCCTTGTTAATGCTGAAACAAAAAATTACAGTATACTAGGTATTATCAGAGCAACGTCTACAAATCAGGATGGGAAAAGTGCAACTATAACTGCGCCTAATGGAATCTCCCAGCAAAGTGTGATATTACAAGCTTTACGTGAGGCCAATATATCTCCAAATAATATATCATATATTGAAACTCACGGAACTGGCACTAAATTGGGTGATCCTATTGAAATTGGTGCATTAATATCCGTATTTAATACTGGAATTTCAAAACAATATAACCATTCAAATGAAAAGAGAATTAATCCTCTTTTCATTGGTGCTGTGAAAACTAATATTGGTCATTTAGAAGGAGCTGCTGGTTTGGCTGGTCTGTTAAAAGTGATACTTGTGCTAAATTTTGGAATAGCAGCTCCAATTGTACATTTAAAAGATCTGAATCCTCTCATCGATACAAAAGGTTTCCCAATTATTTTTCCTAAATTAGGTGAAAGCCACTCTCAGATAAATAGTAATGGCTCACTTTATGCAGGTTTGTCATCTTTTGGCTTTGGAGGAACAAATACACATGTAGTAATTGAAGGTAGAAATAGTGATAAAACCAGAAATAGGGCACATCTTTCATCAGCAAAACATATTTGGAATAGTAACAGATATCCATGGACTGATATTAAACACCCACTAATTAATCAAAAAAATTTAAGTAAATTAGAATGTGAAACTGGGATTAATATAAATCACGAATTAAATTTAAGAATAACCCTACATCGCCCTATTAATAATAGCACATTTAAAAGTGCAGATTTTATATTGAATATATCTGAGGATATTATTGATTTATTTAAGGATCACTGTATAGCTAATAGCATTGTTTGGCCTGCAGCTGGATACTTAGAAATGGCATGTGCTGCTACAAGACATGTATATATTTGCCAAGTTGATGAGGTGATATCTAAAGAAAATTTTGCGATAAAATTAAATAATATTACATTTGAACAACCTTTATTTTTAGATAAAAGTTCATATATGAACTTAATATGCCATATGGATTTAGAAGGCAATAAATTTTCTATAATATCAAAAGTAACTGAAGATCAATATTTGGAAGTAAACGAAGACTTCGATTATATTGAAGATCAAGGAATTCTACATGTTTCTGGTAGTTTTGAGGATCTATCTAAAAGTGAAAATATAAATTCTATTACTCTAAATGAGTTACGTAAAAGGATAACTGAAGAAGTTAACATAAGTTCTTTGTATACTAGTCTTGATCAACTTGGACTATCTTATGGAACTAGATTTCAAACTATTAGAACTGCATGGAACTTAGATAAAATAAACGAATATCTAAGTAAAATTTGTATACATTCAGATAGTCAGTTTAAAGATATAAGTCACCCAAATCTTGCAAATACTTTGCCTTTGTTTGAACAAAATTTTATAATTCATCCAACTTTAATAGATGGTGCATTGCAAACACCATCTATATACCTACTAAATCAGCCCATTGATGATTCTTTAAAATCTCCTCTTGTACCATTTTCAATAAATAGCTTATCAGTATATACTTCAATGATCTCCAAGATATGTAGTAGTTATTGGGTTCACTCTTCGATTAAACCTGTTGAAAATGGAGATATCATTGCAAATATTGACATATATACAGATGATGGAATAATAGCATACAATATGAGAGAAATTCGTTTCAAAAAAATAAAATCCTTTAAAAATACTAGCAACTTATCAATAGGGAGAAGAAGTCCACATTTCAAACCACTAAATAATTTGTGCTGGGAATTAGAATGGGTGGAAACCCCCATTCCAACTATAGTAGATTCAATAAACTTTAAATCTATTTTTTATACTAACAGAAACATTAAGGTTGACATAGAAAATACTGTGGTTATACATGATACATTTTCTAATAACATTGGTTCTGAACACATTTTATCAGAAAATAAAAAGTTGAATATAATATTTCTGCCACTAAATAGTGCATCAAAATCATCTGTATTTGATGCTTCTACTCTACTTTCCTTACTTCAATTTTTCATGAGGAATTACACTAAAGATAATTGGAAAAATGATATGTGTATTTGGGTCATTACAAATGAAGCTATATCATTAAATTCAGAGTATTTCAACCCATCTAGTTCTGATTTATGGGGCTTAGTTCGCTCAGCTCGTATTGAATTTGCTCAAATTGCAAAACTTTTACTTTTGGATATTGAGATACAATCAGAGGATATAAAAGCATCAAATATTGTTAAAATAATCGAAGTTATAACTAAAAATAAAAGTTTAGATTTAGAGACAGAATTTATTTATAGACAAGAGAAGCTCTATGTACCAAGACTCACCAGTAGCTCTATCAAAGCTTACGGACCTTTGGAGGTAATACTTAATGATAGAGGATCTATTTCAAATTTAAAAGTACAACCTCAGTTTAATATTCTGTCTAATACGTCCACACAAATCATTAGCTTTACAAATATCTTAACTGATAAAGATCCTAATTTTGAGCTAACTTCAGCTGAAAGATATCTTATGGAAAATGATGTTTTAATCCGAATTTTTGCTGTGGGGTTAAACTTTCGCGATATACTAAATGTTATGGGACTATACCCAGGAGATCCAGGTCCACCATGTTCAGATTGCACAGGTAAGGTTATTGCAGTAGGAAGTAAAGTAAAAAATGTCAAACCTGGTGATAATGTTTATGCAATGATTCCTGGATGCCTCAAAAGTTATGTTGTAACCCTGGCTGATACATGCTGCAAAATGCCTAGCACTTGCAATTTTAATGAATCCTCTACAATGCCTACAATATATGCAACAGTTGATTATTGTTTAAGAAGACTCGCAAATATAAGTAGAGGAGATAGAGTGTTAATACATGCAGCTTCAGGAGGCGTTGGACTAGCTGCTGTTAATTACTGCAATTCTAAAGGAGCCATTATTTATGCTACTGTTGGTAACAAGAAGAAAGAAGATTATCTCAGACACTTAGGAGTAATTCATATTGCAACAAGTAGGGATCCAATGAAATTCGAAGCTCAAATGAAGTCCATGCTTAAATCTGAGAAATTGGATATTGTGCTTAATTGCCTAGCAGGGAATTATATAGAGTCCAGCTTAGAAATGCTGAAGATATCGGGACACTTTATTGAACTTGGTAAGATCAATATAAAATCTTCACAAGAAATGAGTGCTATAAGACCAGATATTAAATATGATATTGTCGCCTTAGATAACATGATTATCAACGATCCAAAGTGGTTTGGTTCTATTCTTAATACAATTAAAGTTAGAATAGAACAAGGTAAAGAATCTGTAATACCTATGACTGTGTTCCCGATTAATGATGATGAGTCAATGAGTAAAATTAAGATGAAATCTGACATATATAATAAGAATAAAGGAGTTATTAATGCATTTAGATTTATGCAGAAGGCAAACCATATTGGGAAAATTGTAGTGACTATACCAACAATTGAATCATTAGACTATCAATCACATGGAACTTTAATTATTACTGGTGGATTAGGGGCTCTGGGTAAACTCACTGCAAAGTGGCTTTCTATGGAGGGTATAACTCATATTGTACTATTATCTAGAAGTGCACAAGATAAATATATATCACCTAATGTACGAATATTAAATTGCGATATTTCGGATATGAAGTCAGTTTTTGTTGCACTAGGAAATATAGTTAATGATACAACTCTTCCCAAAATAGTAGGTATTATTCACGCAGCTGGTATTTTATCAGATTCCTTAATTAAGGATCAAACACCTAAAAAATTTGATACTGTGTATAAACCAAAAGTTGATGGAATATGGAATATTCACAAAGTTTGTGCACTCTTAGGAATACAACTGAAGATATTTATAGCATATTCTTCGATTTCAGCTCTAATTGGGAACTATAGTCAAGCCAACTATTCAGCTGCAAATTCATTTATGGATTCATTTATAAAATATAGGAAAGCTATTGGGTTATCTGGAATAAGTATTCAATGGGGTCCCTGGATAGAGCAGGGAATGGCCACTAGTTTAATAAAAAAATTCAACTCTTCAGGAATTTCAGGAGTTGAAAATTGCATGGCAATTAGGCTTTTATCATATATATTAGCGACAAATATAAAATTACTACCTCCAAATATTTCGTTTATTCGTGTAGAATGGAGCAGACTCGTTAAAAATTTGCCTATACAGAATATGATGTTGAGTAATGTCTCAGTAGATTCGATTAATAAGAAAAGTGAAGATAAGAATTCTAAAATTTTGGATTCCCTTAAGAAATTAGATGAAAAAGAACAGAAAAGGCATATAGAGATGATTATTATGGAAATTATTAAGGATGTAGTGGCAGTTGGAAGCAATACAATTAATTTTGAATCATATGCAGATAAACCTTTATATGATCTGGGTATTGACTCACTGTCTGCTATTGAATTTAGGAATGTTTTAACAAAGAAAATTGGTATAATCTTACCATATACACTACTATTTGATTACCCAACACTAGGGAGTATCAGTAAATATATTTTTTCCGAAATAAACAATCAAACAACTTCCAAGGGTGATATTAGCTTGATTACCCCCACTTTGGAAAGTACACTAAATCCAGGTGATTTAGCTATTATAGGAATATCTTGCAAGTTACCTAGATATAATGAATCTTTAGAACTATTTTGGAATTCATTAATAAAAGGAGAAGATTGTGTATCGGAAATTCCACAAACAAGATGGAATCATAAGAAATATTACAACGAAAATATTTTGGATTCGGGGCCAACGTATTATGTTAAACATGGCTCATTTATAAACAATATTGATTGGTTTGATGCTCAGTTCTTTGGAATGTCACCTTCTGAATCATCAAGTGTGGATCCACAACAAAGATTGGCATTAATGCTTGGTTATGAGGCTCTCTATGATGCAAAATTAGAGAAACAGAATATAAATGGGTGTTCGATAGGAGTTTTTGTTGGATGTGGTAATAGTGACTGGGCTATAATCCAGGGAAAAAATGTGGAAGAAGCAGATTTAGTTTCGCCATATACTGGCACGAGTATTGCAATGTCTCTAATTTCTAACAGAATATCATATACATTAGGCTTGTGTGGACCTTCAATGACTATAGATACTGCCTGCTCTTCTTCCTTAGTTGCAATGGATACTGCAATACACAACCTTAGAAACTTCAGATGTAATTATGCTTTAGTAATTGGAGTAAACTTGCTAATAGCACCACAAGCTTATATCGTATTTTCAAAATCAAGAATGTTATCTGTCGATGGAAAGTGCAGAGCATTCGATAAAGATGCCAATGGATATGTAAGGGGTGAAGGTCTAGGTGCAGTTGTACTATGTAGACTTAAATCTACTTCTGCAAACAAAGAAGCTATGTTAGATACTCCAATTAATACATTGGATAATATGACATATCCGAAAATTTACTGCCTAATTAAAGGGTCTGGAATTAACCAAGATGGACGTAGTGCATCACTTACTGCTCCTAATGGACCTTCACAGCAACAAGTGATTTTTATGGCACTGAGAGATGCAAAAATAAATTCTAATGCAATAGACTTTGTTGAAACACATGGTACAGGTACCTCTCTAGGTGATCCTATTGAATTTGGAGCCTTAAAGAATGTATTTGGGCATAGGAATACTAATCCTCTATATTTGACTGCTGTTAAAACTAATATTGGACATTTGGAAGGAGCGTCTGGTATAGCAGGACTATTAAAGGCCATCTTAATAATCAAAAACTCTTGTATCCCTAAGAATCTACATTTTAATAAGCTTAATCCTCTTGCCGACTCATCAAACTTCAATGTAGCTATACCCACCGAAAACACTTATAAGGGTATCAACTTCGGGGGAATTTCCTCTTTTGGCTTTGGAGGAACAAATGCACACATTATTTTAGGTAAATACTGTATGGATACTCCCGTAAGACATGTGGAGCTAAGTGATAATAAAGAGAAGGAAGTGGAAGCTAAGATAAAGAAGTGTGTTCTATTCATGTATACAGGTCAAGGGAGTCAATATCCAGACATGGGGCTACATCTATACAAAACTGAACAGGTATATAGAGATGCCTTATGTGAATGTGCAAAGTATATGGACTTTTATTTACCAGAGTCACTGCTAACTATCATGTACCCAGATGATTCTACACCAAAAACTAAAACGGGATCTGACGATTTTGACCTAGATGCAAATTATATTAACAATACGTTATATGCACAACCGGCAATTTTTGCATTAGAATACTCAATAACTCAACTATTATTAAGTAAAGGTATAGAACCTGATATTGTTATTGGACATTCGTTGGGAGAGTATGTAGCAGCAGTAGTAGTTGGTGCTATCTCCTTGGAATATGCAGCAATACTAGTAACTAAGAGATCAAGATTAATGTTTGAACTTCCAAGAAATGGTGTTATGTTGGCACTGAGAAAGACTGAAGAAGAAGTTAATTCTGTAATTCTTGACTGCGGAGAAGAATCTATTGCAGTTGCTGCCATCAATGGACCTAGGAGTATCATTGTATCCGGAAGTTCAAATTCTATCAATACAATCTTAAGTAAGCTAGGTAAACAAGGCAAATATTTGAATGTTTCCCATGCATTCCATTCACCTTTAATGTCAGGTATGGCATCAGAATTAGAAGAGTTTATTAAAGAGAATATTAAGTTTAATGAAGATACCAGTAGTAGCATTAAATTTGTCTCAACAGTGTCTGGAGATTTGATAGAACATGAATTGCTTAAGGACCCCAAATACTGGTCTTCACATATAACAAAACCTGTTTTATTTTATAAAGCACTGAACTCAGCTGTGACAAAATTAGGTGCCAATACTTTAATCGAAATTGGACCACAGCCAACTTTGACAAAAATGGGAATTCAATCTATAAAGAGTAGTGAGAGAGTCCACTTAACATGGTATAATGTAATACAAAGTACAGAAAAAGACTTTGACAATGTAAATCATTACAAGAAAATACTTGGAAACCTCAAACTTCAATTAGAAAAAGAAGATAACCAAGAAATCTCATCAGTTAATGTGAAAAACTGCATATTTACATCTACTAGGAAATTCCCTTGGTCAATTAGTACTTGGCATCCATTTATAAATTTCCAATCTGAATCTCCCTACTTCATACCAAGTAATGTTGCAGATTTGTTAAAATTAGCTCCTTTTGGGGTTTATATAGAATTTTTAAATAGAGGGCTAAGATATTTAGCCCATTCTAAAAATTACACCGAAAATGGAAGATATTCTAGATGTGACATCCAAATAGAAAATATACAATTACCAAATTTACATAACTTGGAGATACTACGATTAAAATGTTCAGATATTAACACATTATTAAGTAAAAGTGGTTTAGTAGAAGTGAAATTAAATGATGAAGCAAAATATTTGACGTGTAGAATTATACCAGTCGATATGCCCCTAAAATTTGCCCAGAATACGAAGCTTACAAGTTTATACTCTGTAAAAAATTTAGTTGATATAAGAAAAAGTGAATATCCAAATTTAGATGATACTTTAAATAAAATAGAAAATATTAAAGAGTACATGAAATTCGAAATTACTACTTATGAGCTGATAAAAACAGAAATACAAAGATTTTTTATTAAATCCAATGATACATTTCAATCTATATCAAAATTGTTTAGTGGATATTGCATCCACCCATGTATTATTGAGTTGATGTTTTTAATTGCAAAAATTAGTATTGGAATTGGAACTAATAATTCAGCAGTAAACGTTAGAAAAATTACAATCAATGAAATTTTGGATACATCTGCATGTTTACAACTTCTATGTATTTCTGTATCAACGAATTTTGTTAATTTATCCGACCTTGATAACAACGTATTTGCCGAAATGGAGTTGTATAATACATCCAGTATTGAATCTCCTTTAATAGATTATACTAAATATCTGGAAACTTTGAAAATAAATAGTGATATGAACATTAAATCTAAATTTAGAGAATTGGGTTGGTATACTGACTGGGAGATGATGGAATTAACTAGTACAGAAAATCTAGCATCTAAGGTACTGGATCCAACCTCTACTTTAGTTCTTGGTTGGAGTAACTTCTTTTATAATAGTAAGTGTAACATCTTCAATTACTGTAATGTCTCAAATATTTCAGAATTATACTGTATTCTCAAAGAGAAGTCCTGGACAAATATACTTTTCTGCACTAGCTTATTTTGTTCAAGCGAAGTTGAGATATTAAATATATTAACTGAGCTTTACAGTTTAGTGAAAACTGATTGCTCAGTTTGGATAATTACAAATAATGCACAAATAGTTGACTTAACTGATAATCCTATGGCTAAATTACCATTAAATGGTGGCACTTGGGGATTTTGCAAAAGTGCTAGATTTGAATATCGCATAAACTCTATATATATAGATCTAGGTTTATCTGAAATCTCGACACTCTCATTAGATTGGTTAGTGGATCTTATTTCAAAGCTAGTTCCACTTACCAATAATGGATATTTAGACATTGCAGTTAGATTTGATAATGGTTTGCAAATATTCACTCCTAAATTAAAGTCAATTGAGGAACTACCTTCCATTTTAATTCAAGAAGAACACTTGCAAAGTGACCCATTACCTGAGGCTGTAACAGATGACATTATTATTATAAGTGGGGGGACTGGGGCACTTGGACTATTAATTGCTGAATGGTTAATAGGTTATCAAAAGCAAAGTAAAATAATACTTTTGTCAAGATCTGGAAGGTGTTCAAAAAATGTTAAGCATATTTGGGATAAAGTCTCTACAAATGGGAGTATAGAAGTTGTTAAATGCGATGTATCGGATTACACTTCTGTATTCAACTTGATCCATGATTTGACTCTAGGTCATGATAATTCATCTAAAAAGTGTTCCATAGTGGGCATAATTCATGCAGCCGGTGTATTAAGTGATTGCTTAATCAAAAATCAAACTTATGAAAGTATAGAAAAAGTATACAAACCAAAAGTTATAGGTGCTATTAATTTGCATAATGCTATTGAACAACTCTTGCCTTACAAGCTTAAGTTTTATATAACATTTTCTTCAATAACATCATTGTTTGGTAATATTGGTCAGTCTAATTATGCTGCAGCTAATGCAGCTTTAGATTCACTGATGAGTTATAGAAAAAAAGGGAAATTTTCTAGTTTGCTAGACATAAGCATTCAATGGGGACCATGGGATGAGCAAGGAATGGCTACAGACTTAAAAGATAGAGAAACACCTGGTATTAAAAAATTAAAAAATGTAGATTGCATTCAGTGCCTTGAATGGATATTTAATTCACATTACCATTCGGCTACTTGCAATCCTGGGATTTACCCGAAATCCCTACCACCTATTTTAGCTATTATGGATATAAAGTGGCCTGATTTCTTCAGAATTTATGAAGGGAAAATTCCCAAGATGCTATGTAGTATAGAGGAAGAATCAATACTGAAGTTAAATGAAGATAATGAAGATAGACATATAATTAATGAAATTTTTAAAGATATTCCACAGACAGAAATGAATGGTTTCATAGATGCAACAATTAAAAGTTGTGCTTATGAAATACTTGGAATATATGATGAGCAATATGATCTTTCTAGTATTGATTCACTGATGGCTGTGGAATTCCGGAATTCCATCCACTTAAAACTTGGAGTTAAATTACCCGTATCTCTGATGCTTGATAATCCTTCCTTTGACGATATAAAATCGTATATTTACACTGTATGTATCAAAACTTTGTCTGGATTAAATCTTGAAATAGTGAATGATTCAAAGTTGAGAAGATGGAAGGAAATTGAAGATGACATCTCCCTTGATCCAGAAATATCTGTGAAAATGAAAGATGGAAAGATAGGGAACAGAGGAATAAAATTACCTTCTGGAATAAATGCTTGTATGAATTCTGTATTTTTAACGGGAGGTACTGGCTTTATGGGAACATGCATGATTGAAACCTTGTCAAGGTTCAATCCTGGCATAACAATTTGGGCATTAGTGAGATGTTCTGACAAAGAAAGTGGCTATGAAAAATTGAAATATATGATGGATATATACGGGATTCAGGGAGTACAAAAGATTTTGAAAGAGAATATCAAGATAGTTGTTGGAGATATTTGTCTACCTATGTTTGGTATGAATCTAGACTTGTACCAGAGTATTGCCAACAGTGTTGATGCAATAGTCCATATTGGTGCTGTTGTAAATTTCACATCAGCTTATTCTTATATTAAGAATGCTAATGTATTAAGCATAAAGGAAGTAATTAAATTTGCAATGTCTCCATCTCTATGTTCTGGAAATTGCTCTTCATCATCATGTGAGAGATGCATATTACCTATTCATTATATTTCAACATTGGGTATTTTTTATGATCATATTGAGCGGCCCCCTCTCCCTCCATATTTGGGTGGACTGGACCCACTAGATTTGAGTATATCAAGACGTTACTACTTGGATAATGGAAGACGCATATTTTATGAGGATGACCCCATTCTAGAAAATGATAAGGCAGGTATTCACCATCGTTCACTAATGTTGGGATATTCTCAATCTAAATGGGCTGCTGAGAGAATTCTCCGAATTGCACGTCAACGTGGATTCAATATATCAGTATATCGTCCAGGTAGAATAGGTGGAAATAGTAAAACTGGAGTTTCTAATATTAGTGATCTACCTAATGCCTTTGTAAAAGGGTGCATTATGATGAAGTGTTTACCTGAAACAAATATGGCAATACATTTAGTAGCTGTTGACTTTTGCTGTGACATATGTGCCTATTCTATGCAGAAACCCCTAATTTATGGAAATAGTTGCTATAATTTAGACTCGAGTGATTGGGTATGCATGGAAGATATTCAGGAAGCTCTAAAAAGACTAAATATAGAATTGAATATTATTCCATTTGAAGAGTGGTCTAAATTGCTGGATATAAGCATTAGCAAAGATAAAAATCATCCCTTAGCTCCTTTGCAGCATATGTTTGTACATCAAAAGCCTTCTGATTCAATAATGCCACTATTTGATATGAGGCGTACTATAGGTATTATCAATGATTCACAAGGTAAGGTGAATATTAGAAACTGTAATGTAGACTATTTGACAACTTGTTTTAAATATCTTCTTGAAAATGATTGGTCAAAATCAATTGATTTTATAAAGCGGAGAACAATTCTTAACTCAATTAATACTCATCATTGGTTTATTGACATGTCACCCGAGATCTTGATTAATTCAGACTCCCAAAAAGGACTATTTATATTTATTGGTGAGAAATACCTTGTAGCAGAACTTATAAACTTTGCAAATCAGCTGTGTACAGTTACAAAACTTAGGTTTATTTTGGTATCACCACCTGATGATCTAATTGATGACCCAATAGATGCAATCATTACTATAATATCAACTATATTTGAGGCTCATAAAGATCGTATAAATACCTCTGTAGAAGATATGTCTTTAGTTATTAGTGGGTGGTCCATAGCTAGTTTTATGGCTATAGAAGTTGCTAGAAAGTTGAATAATGAGCTACTTCTAGGTATAAAGTCAAAATTACTTTTGTTTGATCCAATGTGTATACTAGAATCTAGAAGAGGTAAAGAAAATATAGATGAACTTGCATTATCAATTTTCATGAAATTGGTTGAGAACTCAACACAAATAAAATATGCACTTCCAAAGAATTTTGCCGAAGTATTAGGAGATAAGAACTCAAAGATCCGTATTTATGAAACAATAAAATACCAGTCACAAGATACATCTCTTAAAGAGATTTTGATGACATTTGAACGTCTAAAGAATCTTATACGTACAAGTATCCATTACTTTAAGACTAATACTGGCTCACTTAGTGAGGAAATATACTTTGTTCTATCACACTCTGCAATTTTTAGCAATATATATACCCCAATTGGTATTTACTCATTTGTGAATGTTCAAAATGTATTAAATATTCCGAAGATAAGAATAGTACATCTTTCAGATGGAGATCACTTCTCTATGCTCAGAAACCCTTATGTAGACAGTTTAGTTTATCAAATATCCAGTATAATTTAACAATATCTCCTCATTTTAAAGATCAACATCCAAATTTCATCTATTCAACTCTTTATATACTGAATTATTTAGAAGAAACTAAGATTTCGATAGATTAACTGTTCAAATAAACAACTAAATTCTTTATACCTACTTTAAGAAAAAAAAGCTACTTTCAAATAGTAAAATCATTTTCTGACAAAAATTAACAGAAAATGGAATTACACACTGCAAATTATCCCAAGAAATATTACTATTTATTATAATAAAACTTTTTTAAATGTGTTATAATCAATTTATAAATATAACAAGCTATTTTATAATCTTTAAAACTCCATTGTAATTTAATTTTATATCTATTAAAAGCCTCAGTTTATCTACTAAATTTGCACATATTTAACACATTGTTCTATATATTATTCGAAAGTAAATTTAACTTAGAAAGTAGAAAACCAATGTTTGATTTTATGCATTACAGTACATATTATCTTCTTTAAGAAACTAGTTCCTAAGTTATGTAAAAGCTAAAGTTTAGGTAGATATTTATGATAAAATAGCTAAAGACTACTGTTTAAATATCCCTTAGAAATATGTATAACATTGCATATAATTTAATCAACTCAAAGTGACCTCCTTTTTCATATTCAATAAGCTGCTTCTTAAATTTAAACTTGCCTAGACATATGCAAAAAGAAGTTACCTTATGTTTAGGGGATAATATGCTATCGTTGTCATTATTTTTATTTACATCTGTGTAATATCAAACCCAAGAAATTCTTCTTACTCCAGTATTATTAGATTAGAATACTAACGTAGTTGCATGATTAGCGCCGTCTCCTAAACACTAAATTGTTACACTGAAGGGGGATAATTAATATGGACTCTTATTGTATCGACACATAAAAAAGTAGCCTTGCACTATTTTTAGTAGTAGCAATTCTTCTTATTTAGCAAGAAAAGGAACATTTGTCAGGATCTTATTTGAGTATACTAACTTTAGACTGAATTTGGCTATCTCATTTTGATTGACAGAAATGAGTAATTTAAGTAGATATGAAAAGTTACAGAAACTCAGAACTTTAATGAAACAGTTCGAAATTGATGCTTATATTATTCCTTCTAGTGATCCACATATGTCTGAGTATCCACCATCTTGGTACAAACGTCGCGAATTCATGACTGGTTTTAGTGGCTCGGAAGGTGTGTGCTTAATCACCGACAAATGTGCTATGTTATATGTAGACGGGAGGTACACTGTTGAAGCTAGTAGTGTTGCACCTCCTGAATTCCAGGTACATGAGGTCAAAAATAGTTTTTATTGGCACATCGTTGATCTACTTAAAACAAGTAAGTTTATTGGAAATCTAGGCATTGATATGCAAGTAACTTCTTGGAGAGTATATGAAGCTATTATTAAATATATTAAAGAAGCTGAAGAAACTTCAAACCGAGAATTTAAAGTTAGTTTAAAACTACTTGAAACAAACTTAGTTGATTTAATCTGGACTGATAGGCAAAGTCTCATGGTTTCTAGCAACTCCATTTTTATACACGGAATAGAATATACTGGTGAAACATCGGTATCTAAAATTCGAAGAATATTAGAAATAATGCAACAAGAAAAATCGTCAATTCTAACTATTTGTGATATAAGCGAAATTGCTTGGATCCTTAATCTTAGAGGATCTGATGTAGAATATAGCCCACTATTTGCTTCTTTTCTTATCCTTCAAAGGTTTAATGATGAGAAGAATAAACCTAGTACAGAAATCCCATATAAAATTAAATTCTTTGTGGATAAGATGAAGGTTACTCAGGAAGTTCTAGATTATTTATATTGTGAATTTTGCAAAAATATACAAATATTCCCAATAGAAGACTTTATAAAAGAACTAAAATCTACTGTTGAATGTGCAACTTTATCTTTTTCTAATGATAGCATGTCTAAAATTTGGCTCCCACAATCAGAATGCAACTTAGCTGTTTACAATGCAGCATTGGAAACTATCAAAGAGAAGGTAGATAGTACTTCATATCCATGTGGGTCTATCTATGAATTGTTTCATGACACTAAATTATCTAGTCACTTACTAACTAAAATGTCTATTGTAGAGTACTTTCGTAGCAAGAAAAATGAAGTTGAGTTGGATGGAATGCGTAGCTGCCATCGCTATGATGGTCTAGCCTTGAGCAGATTTCTTTACTATTTGGACTGTTCTTGTATGGATGATTCAATATTTAACAATAAGATGACTGAGTGGGATTTATCTGAAAAATTATACAGATTACGTGAAGAACAACCACTCTATAAGTACCCAAGTTTTCCAACCATATCTTCTATTGGATCCAATGGTGCGATAATCCACTATAGGCCTAGTGAAGAAAATAGTAAGGTAATTCAATCTACAATGTATCTATGTGACTCAGGTGGGCAATATCTTACTGGGACAACAGATGTCACTAGAACTTTGTTTTTATTTAAAAATAATGGAAGTACAAGACCTACACTAAAACAAATAGATTCATTTACTCGTGTACTAGTGGGATTTATCCGTCTAAACAAGACAATATTTCCTAGTGGTACAACTGGTGGAGATTTAGATATAATTGCACGCTTAAGCCTATGGGAGGTTGGATTAGACTATTCACATAGTACTGGGCATGGGGTTGGGTCTTTTCTTTGTGTACATGAAGGCCCCTATGGGATTTATAAAACAAGAGACTTCACAAAGTCCTTATCTCTAGAGCCTGGGATGGTGTTATCTATAGAGCCAGGATACTATGAAGTTGATAATTTTGGTATCAGAATTGAAAATTTGGTAGAAGTTGTGGCTGTTGAGACTGAAAATGACTCAAATGGTCAGTTTCTTGGTTTTAAACCTTTAACTTATGCTCCCATTCAAAAGGAACTAATTGATCTCTCAATTTTATCTTATGATGAGATCGAATGGCTTAATTGGTATCACTCAAAAGTCTTGGAAAATATAGAACCACTTATTGAAAATGACTTAGAGTTCTTATCTTGGCTTGTTGCTAAATGTGCCCCTATAACTAAAGAACTAAATAGGAAACCTACTCCACAAACTTTGTATCAATAAAGAAATTTGGTGATAAGATAGATGTCTAGTAGTTGTAATTTTTGTAGTATTGTTAATTTATGTGAACTTTCATGTCTCAATATAATATTTTATTATCAACTATAATTGATTTCTATAATAGAATACCTTCAGTCACAAGTTTTTCTCTTAAACTGTTGAGCTCGTTCAATGAAGATTTTTTTGCACTTTGTGATTGAAGATCCTCTACATTGTTTTTTTTTAAATCTTCAAATGATGTAACTGTCGAATTATAATTTGTACTCTCCCTTGATAAAATAACTGGTTTCTGAGTTAAATTATCCATCTTCAGTTTATTGCATCGTTCTTCCAACTCACTGATTTCATTAACTATGGAACTAGCCCATCCAGAAGGGTTCTTGATATTTGCTGCATAATTACCACTTGCAGCAAAGCTATTTTTAGTTCCAGAAGTTCTGTAACTCACCTCTCTCATGCTCTCTATATTTCTATGTATTGTTCTCTTGTTAAGACTCTTCATATCATTTTTTAAGCTTTGATTCTCCTTCTTAAGTCTTTTGTTTTCATTTCTAAGAGTTATCACTTCATTTCTAATAAATATTGGATCGGTATCATTGAATCCAGTAGTGCCGGAAAACTGTGGAAAGCCTACCTGAATTCCAATGCTTCTTTTTATAAACTTATCTATTCTTTTTATGATACTCGAGTTAGATTCAATGTCATTTTTATTGTCTTCAGAGCCATGTACCATTTCCTCAGCAATTTTGTGTGAAAGTTTTGGTATAATGGATCTACATATCTCAAAGACTATTAACTTTTGATCTTCTGAGATAACCTCACTGTTTTCTTTGATACCTAATTCATTAATTTCTGAATCTAAATGAGTATTTAGTAACTCAAGTGATATGTCTTCATCAGATGGTACACTCTTATAAGTGGAGTCAATTCTCATTATTGCATTGTTTGTAAGTTTCAACGCATCATTTTCTTTAAGAGTATTATGCAAATCTGAAAATAGCTTGTCCTTTATTTCAGTTAAAGATCTAATTTCATCTTCAGCTATTTTCAGTTGTTCAGTTTGAAATTTCTCAAGTTCTGTGAATTTATCTGAAGCTCTATTTAATTCACTTTCAAGTTCAATACACTTCTGTCTATAAATTCCATAATTAACTAGTTGCCTATTAGCTTCTTCTAGCTCTTCTTCTAGTATCCCTACTTTATTTTGCAAAATACATACTTCTTTTTGTTTTGAACCTTCTAGAGGCATACTCTTTAAATATGGTATTTGAGCAGATAGTGCCAAAGATTCCAGTTTATACTTGCACAGCAATGTTGAATTCCTTCCCAGTTTATCCTTTAAAGAATCTATTTCTTTCTTTAGTACTTCATTAGATGCTAATGCTTTATCTAATTCCAAATGGACCTCTTCTTGGTGTCTTTCAGATGCACGTAATAGTTCTGAAACCTGTATCTGTAATTCAACGTAGTCTGGGTTTAAATTGTTCTTTGTATTAACTGAGTTAGACAATGGTATACAGTCGTTAGTTTTTACGCAATCCTCCTCATTAACTAAGTGATTCTTAAGCTCCTCAATACCTAGTTCTTCAGATTGAATATTCAAATTTACGACATTCTTTTTTTCACTTAAGCCAAACAGCTTAATTCCTGAAAAGTTATTTTTATCCTCACGGTTATGGCTCATATTTCTAGGTGTGGACCAGCTCAACAAGGTATCATCAGTTAGTACATTGCTATATTCATCACTATTTAATTCATACTCTCTTTCAACATCAAAATCTCCAAATTTCGGAGATTGGAATTCCTTATCACTAGATTCTTCATCATATTCTTCTAGGCTATTCCAAATCTGGTCCTCAGATAGTGCCATTTCCAATTCTTCCATAGTAAATTTGTTTTAAGTTCTCATCTCTATATGTGTTATTAATAAATCTACATAACTTTATAACCTTAGGTTAAGTAGTCCAAGCTGACCTCTTTATAAGACATGACGCTACGTGCCCAGCCCACAAAAACATTGACAAAAAATAGATCTTCAAGACAACTCTTTATCCAATACAAAAGCGTTTATTTTGGATATCTTTTGTTATTGTATTATTTGTCACTATTTTATATTATCGGAAGCTAAAGTCTTGAGTAGCTTCCGAGTTAGATCTAACCTCACGGAAGATTTGTTAAGGCTCCCATCCTTAAAGTCCGAAAATGTACTGGAACCTTTAGTTTTCCTAATAGACCTTAAAATAGCTGATCTCTGATTTCTTCTAATCCCCATATTATCAGATTTTATGGAAGATTTCTGGTATGACTTGGGGTTGTTTAGAGTGTCATTCTTATCTTGTAAATATGCTGCACTATTGCTAGTTAAGCTGTCTAGCTTATTATTCTGCAATTTACTTGCATTACTCTCTAGAAGTATAGACTTCCGATATTCCTCCTCTGTATCTGAGTAATATTCATCACTGTCGCTACTAATATGAGTTTCCATAGTAGAATCTGCTATCATCTCAGATATCCAAGGTTTTGATGTGTAATTAACTTGTTTAGAAGGTGCCACTGAGTTCGAATTCTCCAAACAGATAATAGACTCAATGTCGGGAGTTAGTTTACCACTACAGATCAAAGTTGCAAATTCAGTCATTAGTTTGGGATTTAGGGTAGAAAGAGGATGTTCTGCAATAATCTTTCTTAGTACAGTTTGGAGTCTAAGAGATGTAACTGCGTCATTTAGTAAATTATCTTGAACCATTAGTCCAGCACTCTTTTCCTCATGAATTAAGCTTTTTACAATATTTAGCATCTGGTGGATCTCATAACTTTTCAATATATTTGCTGCTTGTTTTACAATAGCTAGCGAGTCTACTTTGATAGAGTTTAGCAAACAAATGTAAAGATAATCTAAACGTAATATTGACTGGATTATCCATCGACGACATAAAGTATGTAGTCTAATTCTAAGTTCATGGACATTTTCTATATATTGCTTCAAATACATTTGGTCTTCAATAACTTTGCTGCTTTGTAAAGATTCATGTTTCTGCAAAAGATTGCTGGATAAATCTTGTAGTTTTCCTATTTTATCAAAAAGTTTCTTCAGAACTTTGACAAATACATTGTTTTTATTAGATTGTTGATTAAAATCTTGATCAGTACAAGGTTTAAAGGTGTTCAATAGTAAAAGAATCGAATAAAGCGATCTTTTTGTGAAAGTTAGGGGGCTGTAAAGTAATTTCTTATAACTTGATTTCACTTGTCTAGATAGAACAATGCAGAGATTTGGTTGTAAACTATTCAAGCAATTGTATATTTCTATATATTCTTTATACTGTTTAATCTTATTTTCAGAAATAGATAGCAGTAGAGACATATAGATCCTAAATAACTTGTAGATCAATAGGAAGATGTCCCAGAGTTTTTGGGAATACGCGCAATACAGAATTTTACCAAGTTTATTATAGGATATCTAGCCTTCAAGCTACTAGGTCAAATGAAAAGAGTTGAGGGAATTCTTTTCAGCTCAGATAGCATAGAGTTCTTATATAATTACGAATCAGTTAAGGATGAAGAGGTTATAAACTTTACACTCAATACCCAGGATACAACTCAAGTAACAGTGGACAAATTAGAATCATCAAATTGCGTAAAAAATATAATTAAAAACATATTGTGCAATTGGAAAAGTGCCAGACAACTTTGTGAAAGCAGTAACCAGCTTATGGAATACTTAGAATCTGTAGAAACATCTCTTTTAAAAGTAAAAAGCAACATATCCGATTTCACAGTAAAAGTTGATGATGTTAAGATAAGATTTGACGAATTACAGGATACAGTGAAGAATTTGAAACAACTTTATGAATTAATTTCGGTATATATTAATCAAATATTGATAACTCCAGATATTATTGAAAAGATCTTAAAGGGAAATATAGATAAATACTTTATATCGCTAGTAGAGGATATTGAAAAAAGGTTTGAAAGAGCTAATCATGAAGGGCTTAGATCAGAACCATCTGTACAAGATGCATTACCTATTATAAAATCTACATTAAATATTTCTAGGCAGAGGATCTATAACAATTTATACAATATACTTGTGGAATCAACTAAAAAACCTATAGAAGATTGGAGATTTCTCAAAATTCTAAACAATAAATTACTAGCTAAAGAAAAGATGAATAAATATTTGAGACAAAGTAAACTTGATATGAGTAATATTAAGATAATATACTGCAGGAATATATGCGATAGTGTATTGAGCAAGGTTCTAGAAGACTTTGTAAAACTTATTAACCTCAAACAAAAAGATATGGATGAACCTATTACATACAAAGACTACGATAAAGTAAAATGTTCTTTAACTGAACGTGACGAAATATTATATACAGCATACATAAATGACGAAAATAGTTATCAAGAGGAAGACCTGAAGTCAAGTAATTTAAAGAATCAATACTTTGTAGAAGAGATTTACTACGAGATTCATAAAGTATTATGTAATATATTCCTTGAGGAATACGAGTTCTGTAAGAGATTTTTTCAAGAACCTTTAGATGAGATTTTGTTACAAATATTTTCACAATATCTAGACAAGTTCATATATTTCATTGAAAATAATTTGTTCAAAAATTGCAATGATGTAATGGGGATATTACTAGCGAATTGTATTCGTGTAAAAGCAACAAGTTATATCTTAGAAAAAATAGATGACACCAATAAAGATAGTGACAAGAATATAATCTTAAAATATTTTAATAAACAGTCATCACTATTTTTAAATGTGTTTGAAAAAGCTATGACATTCCACATAAACAGCTTATCAACATTTTCAAACAAAGACTTTTTGCAAAGTACAAGTGGTTCTCAGCAGTACTATCCTCATTTCATACCTAGGAGAGTTGCAGAATTAGTTTATTTAACTTCAAAATTAGCTGACAAATGTTGTTCAGATATTGAAAAGCAATTTATAAGTAGAGTCTTATCTAGGCTACAGCAAGCCATTGCTATTTGGTTAAAATCTATTGGTTCTATAATAACTGCAAGTGAAGAATTTTCTCAAGTAGAAGTCAATTGTATTTTTGTGGTAAATAATGTCGATCTAATCTTCTCAATTATTCAAGATGGCACTCTTTTAGATATTTTTCAACATATTTTTAGAGAATATAGCCAAAAATATATAGATTATCGCTTGCAATATTATTATCCACAACTGAATAGGTACACTACAAATGAAACTTTAGAAATTTCAATATATGAATCAGAAATTCTACGCGAAAATTTCTACAAAAGTTGGGCAAGTAATTTGGACTATGAATTTCACTTAATTGTTCAATCTTTCTCCAATTTCAGCACAGTAGAAGAAATCCTTAGACTTTTTGGTACTACTTTAGCAACAAGATATTCTAATTTCCTTAATTGCATGTCGAAATATTATCAAGATGAAGATATTAATAAATATAAAGTAGATCCTGACTTAATACTAGAGCATATCCAGAAATGTCTTTACCCACAACTTTAGTTATATATTATTAACTTTATATTATATTTCTAACTACAGCACTAAAGTGTATAGTTTGATCTTACTCTCAAGATAAAGCTTCAAATCACTACTTAGTAACTGTATTCCTAATATTGGAATACTAAGCATCTCTTGGACATATTAAATAATATAGTTTATATAAATGGGGTACTAAGTGTCCTAGCGGGCTTGGTCTAGGTGGTTATGACGCTCGCTTTACACGCGAGAGGTCACGAGTTCGAATCTCGTAGCCCGTATCTTTTTAGCAAAAGACTTTACTCCCTCCCCCTTGCAGAATTACTTGTCACACCGCCTTATATCCACAAGGGCAGAGTCTCACTTTAAAATACAGTTATTTAGTAGAGATATTCCCTGGAAGATCTAGCACTACTATCTAACTAAAATATTACTAGTCAATTAATTTTGGGTTTGAGTCTAGTAGGACATATTTTAGACATTATCCTGCAATTAAAAGCCTTAATGTACTCATAAATCGAAATGAATAGTTGACAATTGAACAATCTGGTCGATTTTCTTATACATTCATCACTATTTCCGGAGATATTCTTAATTATAGCCTTACTCTAACAAAAATTAGTAAGTAGTTCAAAAAAAGAAAAAGAACAGGGGTCACGGACTTACCATTTTTCTGCTTTTAGTTTGATATTTCGATAACTCTTTCAAGGCATAATAATGTAACTTCTTTAAGGCAGTATTTTCAGGTTCAATTTTCAAAGCAAATTCCAGTGTTTCAATACATAGCTTGTATTCCAAAGTATAGAATAACGCCTCAGCTTTACGATATAGAGCCTTTATATTTTTATGTTCACTAGATAACACTGAATCTGCATATTTAATTGCAGTCTTATAATCTTTTAATTTAAGATAGCCCATTGCTAAGTTATTTTCTATTTGCAATTTCATACATTGAACATCTTCCAACTTGTCAGGTTGAGTTTCATATATTTTTTTGTCAAGTATATAACAGCAGGATCTATACGCTCTAAGCCATAATTCTATTGCCTTATTAAATTCCCCTAGTGAATAAGCCTTAAAAGAGATAAAGTAAAGAAAATTGAGTAGAGTACTGCCAAGCTTGATATTAATTCACGTACCTCATTCCCTTGGTCCTTTGCGTTTGGAGGATAATCCTCCTCTCTCTCAATACTTTCATCTAGCTTTATATCACCTATATCATCTTCTTTATCTGACTCAAGTATACTATCTATATCTAAGTTTTGAGACATAGTTGTCATTTTAAACTACTCAATTTTTTTTCTACAGCTCGTAAAACAAACATAATCGAAGTAAGGCGGCGCACTTATAAATAAATTCACACGAGTTTACTGCTGAAGTTTAATTGGTCTAGTAAGTAATCAAGAAGAATTGATAGATGATACAGGAATATTATATAAGATAACAATGGAAATACCCCATACTTAGTAGCTATCACGAAGTTCAAGACTACTTACTTATCAGTGCAACATCTTCAAGTCTTAAATATAAGAATTCCCAGAAGGAATGATAAGCTGTTAGTCATACTTAAAGACTAAAAAGAACCTTAAAGCTTATTTATATCTAACTTATTGTGTATAGATGATGGAGTTCCTACCAAAAAACTAAATATAGTGCATGGCTAAGTTAGCTTATCATAGACTAGAGATAAGTGTACTAAAGAAGTACTTGCAAATATTGAAATTTTAACTAGATACCTTTTTTTAGAAAAGAGGAGAAAAAAAAGAAAACGAACTACTTGTTTTATTAGCTAATGCAATCCACACGTCTAGTCTATAGCGTCATGTCGTGTATTGTCTCGTCTCACCATAATGCAGGTACCATGAGATACCTATACATACATGCTCTTCGCTGCATTCTTAAAATATCGTGGATATGATTCTAATACCTCTATTTGTACAAGAACTAAAAATTATTGAGTAGCTATTAAAGTAGCTTAATTTCGGTGTAATTTGGAAGCTCTTAGTAAATTTATGTACTAAGCTAGACTAGTTGAGATGGACTGATCAATATAAGCAACAAAACGTCACTTTTTCTTTTGTATTGTTTCTTTCCATTATAATGGATTCCTCAAATATTAGGGAAAACTCGCTGAAATCGGAATTTGATTCACTAATGGGATGGCCTGGAAGTGATATTAATGGGTCTGGGCATTCATATGATGAGATATACTCAAATAGTATTGGATCTATTTTTACAATGCCACAATTTCATGAGCTAACTCCTTTATCAGGAAGTGTTGAAGAAGATATTTGGATGTTATCAGAATTTAGAGAGAATACAGTACCCGATAATCATCATCAGAATAGTATATCAGGAGTACAGATTATATGTGATTCAGACACTGGAATATCACCTAACTACTGGCAAGAAGATTTAAATACACAGCAAACAGGAAAAAATTATATATTAATGTCACCTAGTTCTATACCTACTGAAAAGCATAGTTCAGAGTCCCTAATAGTAGATGAATCTATGGGACCCTTTAAGGGGTCAAACTCTGACATATCTTCAGTTTCACATGCATCTACACTTCGTGGAGTTTGGGTTGTACCAGCACACAATACAGATATACAAGGTAAACCAACATCTAAAATAGAAAACTTATCATCAGATGACCTTTCTTCATCTATAAATACGAGTTATTCTGAGAAAAGACGAAGAATCCACTTTTCTCGTCATAGATTTAATGATTCTGTGGATCGTACTTCCACTGCTAGATTTAAAGGAAGTAACATTGCTAAATTAAAAAGTACAGACCATGGACTCTCCATGTTAATTGCTTCTGGAGGAGCACCATTAGGTAAGCTAGAGGATATAGATGGTGTTGAGTGGTGCCCTGATAGACAGTCATGGAAAGTAACAGGACATACTGGTATTTCATGGTGTGTAAGACGAAAAACTTGGCGAGTGTGGTTTATTACTCCCAATGGAACAAGAGCTACAAGATCATTTAACCCGAAGGAACACGGGACAGTGGCAACAGCCCTCAAAGCTGCTATTGAATTTCTGGAATATAAAAGAGCAGAGAAAAGTCACTTGCAAAAAAGTACAAGAGTTAGAATGAGACGTAATACGACATCTTTATTTCCTTCTCCAGAGTTATCAGGTATTGGCCACTCTAAATCAAGAGAGTCAGTGATGGGATATCAAAGACCCAAATTTGATCCAAATTTAATTAATTAATATATAAATTTTCTATATAGTATGTAAGCTTTCTGAATGGCTGGTGTGGAGAGCTCTAAAAAGAGATATACCATTAGAATTTCCCAGCAGGTCAATAAGCTTCTCCTGAGTTGCATTGCTTAGATCTCTAAGTGATTTAAAGTTTGATGTAAAAAGATGAATATTTCTTGTATTAACTCCTGGCAATTGTCTTAATAGAGATGTTGCATAATAACTAGATTTTGAAGCATCTGAAGTCCTCTTCCTCTTTTTCACTTGTTTGTCTTCTTCATATAATAAATTTGTATCTAAAGATACAGCTGAATTTTCATCTGGTTCTTCTCTGCCATACTTAAGGAGTGTAATTGATGAAGCCGAGAATGAAGCGCTACAGCTCCAGATAATTTTGACATTTGGGAAATGCCGAATTAGTAGAATAAGTTTGTTGTATATATCTGCAAGGTTAAATGGTAATGGAGAAAAACCTGACTGCCGATCCTTCCATTTAATATAGCCCAGACCGTGTATAAATTCTATTAATATTGTAGGAATACTATAATGTGTAGTTAGCCACTGCATTTGTGTATACAATCTACCATTGTTTAAAGAATTTATCAGATCTTGGATGGACTTTCTTTCAATACAGATGTCTCGAGATATAACATAGTCACCAACTGCTAAGGTAACTGGAACTACTTCCATTCCTTTACAATAAAGCTGATAGGGTAAAGAAGATCTGAATTCCCGAATATCAACAACAACCTTCTGAACATGCATAACTTGTAGTCGTCCCGCATGTCTTGAGGATCCCAGTGAATAATTTAAATGGTTTATCACATCATCTTCGGATATCTCATTTAAAGGAACGACTAATGTTCTCTTGTGCCTGATTAAAATTTCCCAGGACCCTTGTTCAACTTTCATAGTATTAATGAAGCGCTCCTATGGAAGAGGATATTTAGATATTTCTATTTCCTAGGATTTTTCAAGAATGAGAATTACTTACATGATTAAATGACCCTTGATATGTTAAAATTGTAACTTTTAAACTTGAAGACTTATTAAGCCTTCCTGAAGCATTAAAAAACTCAATTTCTCGTAAAGTGGCAACTTCAGGATCTAGCAAAATAATGTGATGTGGCTGCTTAGATTGAAGTTGATTAGAAAATTTACCTATAAAATATAGATTACTCAAATACTATAATCATTCAGTTCAAATTATTTTAAATACACTCACCTGATATGAAGGAGCATGGAGTAGTTATTATAATTATTGGTTCAATTTTGAATCTTTCTCTAATTTGTCTAAACAAATCTGTATCGGAACCTTCAGAATATTCAATACAAGGAATACTTATAATTGTGGCTGTATTTGAAAGTTGGCATTCTCTTTGACTTTGCCTTTCAAGAATAAGATTAATTGCAGCTCTGAGTTGGTCTATATTTCTATTTAAAGAAGTAGAACATGGTACATTACTTAAAGAATTAGTATTATTTCTTACTTTCGATAGTGTATCAGTTAGCAAGGAGTTACAATCGTTATTTAGACGATCACAAAAGTCACGGAAGTGATGCAATGCCAGCTGCTGTGGTCCATAATTTACTAGATAGAAGATATCACTTATAATATCATATTGATCATCTGGTACTACAATCATGATCTTGTAGAGAGGTAGATTTGTATGCTCGCAATCTATTCTGGAGATGATTCTTGGATTGTAGAAATGGTCATCTTCTTCTAATTGTCCATCTGTTACTAAATCTTTGTTTATGTTTTCCTCACGACCTACTGAGTTTGTTTGTTTTTCTATATTTAGAGACATTTCATTTATAATTTTCTCTGTTAGATCTACTCCAATATTTTCTAATATATCAACAAGCTCTATATATAGTGGGTTCACTTCTAAAGAAAGCTGAACACTATTTGAAGTACCTTTAGATATGCCCTTTCTACTAATTATTTGAAAAACTCTATCTCTTGAAGCTTTATACATAGCCTCAAATTCAACTGTGAGGTACCAAGAGAAATCAAGACTCTGAGTGCATCTTAGAACTTCAGTATAATAAAAAAAGGTAACAGCATCTAAACGATGTAGTAAGCTTAATAAACGTCTAAAAGTAACAATATCTCTAGATATATTTCGCAAATGTGGTGACATCTGATTCCACTTTGTTTGTGTTGCTTCTTCTATACAGTTTTGAAAATTTCTTACAGAGGAAAATAAAGTATCAGTTAAAGAAATATCTGCATCAGAGTTTATTTTCTTTAGTTCATTGAATCCTTTTTCAATAAGTAATATAATATAGCGCTGAACTGTTGTAAAATTGTCTGTTGGTTTTACAGCTCTTTCAGTAACATCAACAGATCCATGTTCTACGAGACTTTTCTCCACAGCTTCATGTGACCTAGGATAAAGACACAAAATTGTTGTACCAATATGTTTCATTGCTATACCAGGGCCAAAGTAGCCGATTTTTAGAAGTTCAGGTCTCTGCGATAGTCCCTTGATAAAGCCATTGGGATTCTTTTGTTTGTACACTTGTAGAATAAAAGCATCATTCCAGTTCTTGTTATTTAAACTCTCTGCATTCATAACAATAATCCCTTCAACTTTAGTGAAATCTAGTTTTCCAGAGAGAGCATCAGTTGTTAGAATTCTAGATGTAATCATAAAAGTCCCTCCAGATTCATAGATATTTAGCCTTTTAGATAAGGAAATGTCTGCTGTAATTAGATCGACTAGATTCATCTTACCAAGGCCGTCTCCTTGTAAATATGACCTATCCACTTTATCTAAAATTCTTGCACGTTCATTTAGGCACTCAACCTCGATATTAGTCATATTTAAAAGAATTACACTTTTGCATTGTTTCTCGTGATTTATTTCCTTAAGAAAGTAATATACAATGTCATTTAACCCTAGTCCTCTACTGAAAATTACTAAACATAGTCTATTCTTAATAAGGTCATTGAGTATACATTTCTGGTAATACAACATTTACTTTGTTTATCTACCATTAACTTATAACTCTACTAAAAAGAGACCAAGTAAAAGCCCCCGCAGGGGATCGAACCCTGGATATCTCGCTTACGAAGCGAACGCATTACCACTATGCTACGAAGGCTATCATGCTAATGATCTTACCTATGATATCCACGACTTTCACAGTACATGTTTATATATTAGTAAAAGGCACCCAAAAAAGAGTTAAGATACAAAAAATTAAGACATCTTAAGAATTGACATCCCAATATATTTCGTACTAACTACTAAGATGACATATTTACTTCTGAAGGCCTCATAATTTCCTATTTACTACGCCCAGTGGCAAATGTGCCCACAGCTCCTAAAAAGCCTGCTTCGTCAAAGTCTATTTTTTCATAAATAAGGAGTGACTATGTAGCATAAAAAGTAATCTACAAGGTAAACGTACTCCATACCACTTAATAGAGCTGTCTATATATATGAGGCTGTTCTCATCTGAATCCAAATAAAATAAAGGTAGCTACTAAGACCTCTTTACTCGGAGTAACTTACCATGCCGTATATAAATAGTGTAGAAATCACGAAGAGTACACCCAGCTTTCTCTCGTAGCTCAGTTCGGTCAGAGCGTCGGTCTTATGAGCCGAAGGTCGCGAGTTCGATCCTCGCCGGGAGAACTTTTCTTTTTCTCAAGAATGGAAAGAGGTTAGGAGTTTTTCTTAGAACTTGTTTTAAATGAAACTGTAAATCTATACTTGAGCTAGATTAGTACAACACTCTTATTTACTCATCATTCTCATCATCGTTTTCCTCATCCTCCTCTATCTTAGGTCTAACTTTTGTTACTCGTTTTACACTATCACCATTATCTTGGGTAGTAAAAACAGCATCTGGATCAGAAATTAAAGATGTAATGCACTCTACGCAAATTGGTATTGTTTGATACATAGTATTTGAAGTGACTGTAGGTCTACAAAAAGCTGGTGCAAAGATTTCTGCAATCCTTCGTGGACTCATATTGTTAAACCTAGCTTTAGATGCAACAAATGCAAAGAAATGGACAATAAATAATAAGGAGACCCTTGCGGTAACAGTCAATGTAGCAATTGTTTCTTTGAGCAAGTTAATATAAAATGTGTGTGATAATTCATTTATTCCAGTTGAGCTTTGCTTCTGTAATAATGCAAATATATTCCTTCCAAGCAGTGGCTCTTCTAGAGCATCCAACAGTAACCTAAAGGCTGAAACTAAAGCTGGAATATCAGAATCTGTGCTTCTAAAAGGATCACCACTATCTATTTCACCTACAAGGGAATATAAGTTAGAAGCTGATGTTTGTAAAGTGAATAATTCTGGAGTACATATAACATCTGGCTTAGATAGTTGTTGTGTCAGATCAACTAAAATTTCTGGTACTCGCCCATAATTAGGAACTAGAAAACCATAATTGTTACATAAGTCGACAATATGAAGGGAAAAAACTCTTGGAACTTCAACTCCACTAAGCTCAGCATCATCATGTTGAATCACATATGGTAACCGTGAACAAACTTCCTCGGCAGGGATATTTGGTAAAAAACGACAGAGGTCCTTTATTGTGTCAGCATACTCTAACTTCTTCATGAATCTTGGAGACATATAAGAACTGATTACAGACATAAATGCTCTATTACTAATTCCATAATGAAACATGATGACCTTTTTTAGGTTCTTCTTGAAATCCTTTGGAAGAAGACCATAAAAAGCCTGCAGAAAACCTCCGCTTTTGTCACTAAGAACATTTGTTCTTGTTAAGCAATAAATAAGTACAAAGTCCTTTTGAACATATTCCTTAGTACTACTGACTGCATATCTCATAGCTTTGTCTAATGCTGAAACGTCTGTAGGCAAGAAGCATGCTACCAATACTAGTACAGGACGACCAAGATTATCCTCGCATAAATAGTAGAGAAAACGAGTACCATGATAACTAAAAAAAAAAAGATAAGAAATATTTCGGAAAGTTGCAGAGTTAAATTATACAAATTCTTAACATAATACTGTACTCACCTGTTAAATACTTCATTTTCCGTAGATTGGACTATTTTGTCATATATAGTTGGATCAGTCTCTGCATCTGAATCCATATATAGCTGTGAACTTTGTGACATATTTTCAACTAGTCAGTATCAGTATCTCTCAATTATTTTTGTACTCAGTTCAAAAGGTTCGTGAGGTTTATAGGCGGAGCCCCAGAGCAAGATACTCTTGCATGATGGTGCAAAAGCGTCTTGTCGTGAAATCGTCTAGGTTACAGAATGATAGCAAGGAAAAAGATATGTAAAATATAGATAACTCCAAAGTATAAAGGACTTTCCTAATAAGTAGTCTATATTTACTGTATATTTAGGACTAATTTTTCATAAATGGAATCTTAAATGTTGCATGCAGTGAATATCTAGAATTTGTTGAAAATTTCCAAATTTGACATTTCCAAATGTCATGTACAAGTCACATTTACTAGCAATTTTTTTACTTCAGACTTAAATTGAATGTAATAATCTTTTATAAAGTTGTTATATTTCTTGGTTTGTAACTTTATTAGCTGTAAACTATCACTATACATTTTAGTAACAACTAGTGATCTAGAAAGTGAGGAAGATTTCCTTCTTACTAAAATCAGTTTATTTACTGAATTAAATCATTAATATCTAATTAGATGTTGAAGGAATACTTTGCTGTGTATCAGAATATAAAGAGAATTATTTGATTTTACTTGTTCTGCCAGAGCTGTAAACAAAATGAAGGTGCAACTAGCTACATAATATTGTATACTACAAAACTACCCACTTGACAAGTAATAATTAACATTAATACGTGAATTTAATATTATCTAGACATCACAATGTATCTTTGAAAGCTTATTTAAGGTCTACTTTGTAATGTATTGGAATTCCCTATTATAAAGCAAGAGACATGTCTAGAAATGTACAAGTGTAGACTGCAAAATTAGGCTTATTTAGTCAGTAAACTTGTTTCGCTGTTAGATGTAAATTTATATTTAATTTCATACTGAGTAATCACTGATTATAAACAATTATAAGTGATGTTAAATGTCTTAAAACTAATAGGATAAAAATTTACCAAAGTAAACTGCGTTTATTTCTATATACTCAGTTTGAATTAAAACTCAGCAAAATATAATTAGTTTGATTATAAGATTAAATAGTAGGGATATGTTGCATAATATCAAACATCTGCAATATGTATCATTAATCCTAAAGTAGTTTTCTGAGCCATTTAATCATCTACAATGTAGAAAGCTATTATCTTCAATTAGTTAATTTAATTACTAGCTGGAAAGTTTTAATTATCTAGTGATTATAAACAGTTCACTTCAACATTAAATCGTGAATATTGGAGAATTTACTACAAAGCATGATTGAGTTCCGTTATGCCCTGTAGTATATTTGGAATTTCCAAGCTACTTTTAATAATGTAGATATTAATTAGCCAAACCTTAGCAAAGAGAAGCAAATTAAACACAAATTCAATATACTAATAAGTTTTCTTTTAGAAAAGTCATTATATTATCTATATATATATGTATAAATCAAAAGTAGCAATGGATGTGATGTATGTTGTTTACCAATATTGCAAAATTTGTAAATTCTCCGACTTGGTTACTCCTCACAATTCGGAAACTAGATGTAACATCTTTTTCTTTTACAGAAAAAAAATGAGAAAAGTAGGGGATCTGTTAGTTATTACTAACAAGATATAATATATTAGCAAAACAAATGACAGTCTCATTAATTATAGAAGACCTGAGATAGAGCAACCCATACATATTGCTCTCCTATATATTGTATAATTACTTCAAGATGAATAATCCCAAATATATGCCCAAACACCTTGAACACTTTAGATTTCTATATTATTATAGTCACCCATCTTTAAAGAGTACTCAAAACAGAAGTACTGTTCTTATTAAATATAAGAGACAAGTCAATGTTTGCTGAAACATAATTACCACGCATCATCATGATCAGAGTCTTTGTTTATTCTGTTATATCCAGTACTATTAGTTGGTCCACCACTATAGCTGGAGTTACCAACTGGACTTCTTCTGTTGTTAGAATTCCTCCATTGATCATTACCACTATTATTAGAATTATTCCTTATATCTATACTGCCAAAGTTGTGAGATGCCCCTCTTCCACTTCTCTGTGTCCCTGAGTTAGAACCACCACCTCTTGAAAATCTATTTCCATATCTACCAAAGGAGGCAGTACAAGATTTTACCATATCTTGGAACCACTCAGGTGCATCTTGACCACTCTCTTCTAGTGCTGCTAGTAAATCTCGCAAAATAGGTTTGTTATTTTCATTGACAAACGATGTTGCAAGACCTGTATTTCCAGCTCTACCAGTCCTTCCAATCCTATGAACATAGTCATCAATGTTACAAGGCATATCCAAATTAATTACATGAGTTATATTAGGTATATCCAAACCTCTAGCTGCTACATCTGTTGCAACTAGAATTGGTCTCTGTCCACTCCTGAAAAGTCTTAAGGCATGCTCTCTTTCCTGTTGTGATCTATCACCATGAATAGATACTGCTGGAAAATTTTGATCTATAAGGAAATCTTCGATTTGGTCTGCTCTCCTTTTCATTTCTACAAATACTACTGTTAAACCCTCACCCTGTTCCATTAATAATTTTACCAGTAATCTTGGTTTATGGTCCTCCTCAGCATATACAACTCGTTGAACAATAGACCCACTTGTTGCTCCAACCCTTCCTACAGTCAAAAATATATAAGAATGCAAAAAGTCCTTAGCCAACTGCTGTATTTCTCTTGGAAATGTTGCACTGAACATAACTGTCTGACGTCCCTCAAGACTATGTGGCATATCTGAGTCTTCTATTATTTCTCTAATCTGTGGAGCAAACCCCATATCTAACATCCGATCTGCTTCATCAAGAATTAAAAATTTAATTAATTTAAGATAGACTTTGCCTCTATCAATCAAGTCACGTAATCGGCCAGGTGTAGCAACAACTATATCCGAACCACGATCAAGATCTAAAATTTGATTTCGTATCTCACTACCTCCATATAAAACATTTGTTCTTATACCAGTACCATAACAAAATTTGCGTGATTCTTCATAAATCTGAATAGCTAATTCACGAGTTGGGGAGAGTACCAAAGCAACAGGATATGCTACACGCTTTATTCGAAGAGATGATTGTTGGGGAGTAGGTGGAGGTCCATCCTTCAGCATTCTCATAATTATAGGAAACAAGAATGCCGCTGTTTTCCCTGATCCTGTTTGAGCACAGGCCATCAAATCCCGACCATTTAAAACTGTTGGTATAGAAAACTTCTGTACAGGAGTAGGCCTCTCATATTTAACACGTCTAATATTTGCCAGTAAAATCTCATGAATCCCCTCTATCTCCATAAAATTATGCATTGGGATTATCTTGTGAGTTTCTGTACCAGTCATTTCTACTGGAATATTATCATAAGCATCAAAATTAATACCTGCTCTGTGCTCTTTAGACTTTAAAAAGATCTTTTCTTCATCGTCTCGAATGTAATTCCTACCATCACGAACGTCCCAGCCAGTACCAGTAGTACTCGTCTTGCCTCTCTGGTGGTATCTGTTAGTACCTCTCTCAACGTTTCTTTCAACTAAACCACTGAATCTATCAGTACCTCCATTACTTGCAGTTACCTTGCCTCCCAAGATGTCCCTATTTCCATTTAGGCTACTAAAACGATCAATATTATTCATAGTAGTTACTCCTCCAGATCTGTCTGTTGCACTTTTTGAAACTACCTGTCCAGACTTTTTATTCTCAGATCCACTTCTAGATCCAGTAGATCTATTACTATATATTGGGATAGCATTAACACCACTTGCTGGTTGGCTTGCTGTGTTTGCATTAGAATCATCCTGCATTCCTAAATGTCTTCTATGAGGAGGAATATACGCGCCGCATTTCTTACTAGCCAAATTCTGTTGGTCCTGATTATTTGTTGTCTTTTCAACCATTCAGTAAAGAAAAAAAAGAGAAAAATAGAAGCTAAGAGCTTAACAAGACAATTACGAAGAAAATTTTAACAAAAGAAAAGTGAGCGAACAAGAGGGGGGAGGATACTGAGGCCGCTGTCTTTCCATTTCAATTAAGCTAGGATGTAATACACTAAATCTCAAGTCTATAGAATATATAACTAAATAATTATAAATATCCCTATTCTACCTGATATTAAACTCTAGAAATCACTACTTTTCAATTAATTATTTATTTCCCCGATAATTTGATTATCCTGGTGATATTCCACAAGTATTAAAGATCTATTATAAATGCTACATAGTCCTTACTACAAGATGTTTATTTTTGATACTTGTAGAATCACTTTGAACTTATTCCAATTAATATTATATATTCATATTTATTAGCTGTTAGCAGCCGAGCCAAATGCAAATCCTGATATTCCCGGTTCTGTGACAAATTATCTGCCAGTACTTAAGAAGACCTACGGAAATATAGAGTTCACAATTTTAAGCCAAGATATGTCGGAGCCAATAGTTGATAGACTTAAGGTGACCAGAGCTTATACAGAAAATTGTGGTCCCATAAATTGGGATAAAATAAATAGAGAAGCGCAGATATTGAACCAACGAGTGAAAATGAATCAAGATGGCAAAATCTCAACAAATGTGCTGTACAGTTCTATGCCTAGTAATATGGTTTTAGATAGATATCTACAAAGACAAAAACAAAAATTTAATTATCTTAATAAGGGAAGGGAATAAGAAAAATCGTAACCACAGAATTCGACAAAATTGTTTATAATATAAATACTAGACACGACTACTACTAATGAACTATATTTGGTAATAATAATAAAGGCTGCAGATTCTTCATAGCTTCTACTAATGTCTTAATAGATATTGCAATTTCTAAGTTGTCACTTTCTTCTTGGTAAATTGAAGATTTGTTTATTTCTTTATCCATATCATTACTCAACTGATTCAATACTTTAGAAAATCCATCCCATGCCTGAGATTGACTATAGAATATATCAAGAATAGAATTTGGCAATTTTGCAATGTTGTCTACTATCTTAGCATTTGTATCTAAGCTTTGTTTCAAATTACTTATAACAGAGTCTAACCTGTTAACTTTTTCCTGCCACTCATCCAATACTAAAGCTAGGGTAGTAATATGATTAGTATTTACTTCTAAACTAGATTCATATTCTCTGATCTTGATCCGTAATTCTGACACATTATTACCATTTGTGGAAAGGTTCTCTTCCAGTTCGTTGAGTTTTCTTTGCATCTCAGCCTGGTTCTTAAAATGTTCATAAATATACTGTTGTAAACTTATCCATTCTGCTTGATCTAGAGTTTTACTACCTTCAAATTGCTCATTACCTTTATTTTTAATATCACTTAATTGTGACTTTATTTCATTCAATGTTTGTTTTAATTCCTCTACTTCCTTTTTCACCTTATTAAGCTCAGTGCTTGAGTTTTCATTATCAACCTTATTTTCATTAGAAGCTTCCACAGCAGCTGCAAATGCCATGGCCATCTGATTATTTCCAAAAGCAGTTTTTACAGTTGCATCTACATCTCTCCTATCCATTACTATAACTAATATATCAAAAAAGTTATTAAAATCTGACTGCTGCATTATTAGATGCCGAATATGGCGCCATAAATCAAAAATTTGTTGGAATATATTGATGAAATTCATTGTTTCCGTATTACTCCAATAATAATAGCATAACCAAATATAAAATTGAAAGTGGTACTTTTAGTATAAGCTATCACCATAGATTAGTGAATAAAGTTTAATATATTGAAAAAAATATCAAAAACAAAATTAATCCTAGAATGCAAATTCAAACTTTATTATCTTTTAATACTATTACCTTTCTTTGAGAAGTTTCTATTAAAACAAATTCTCTTTATTATATACTAAAGTATAGTAAATATTCATATATATATCAAGGTGGGGGTTTTTATTAATGCATAGGTATACAACTTCATATATAAATATAAAATCTCCTGAGAAAACTTTGTTACCAATCTCAAATCACAAAAATCTAGTGATATTTAATGCTCACAATTTAAAATTAACTATATTTTTAGGATATTAGAACAGAATTTTAATATTAAGATTATCTTCTGTGAGCTAACAAAATAATAATAAAATTTGTAAGATCTGCAAGAAAAAGGAATTGACACCTTCCATAGAATTTAATCAGGCTTGCATAACTTCCAATATATTCACCCACTTTGTATAATTTAAATAATGAGTATATTCATACTTTGGAGTTACTGCTAAATCATATTTATAATCTTTATTTAAAATTACTGATACGAGGAATCTAAAAGCAATGAAACAATAATATCTAAGATTATCTATGTGCCCAAATTTATTAAGTACTCTGTAGTTTTGTATTCCATGTTTTGTAAGAAATTTGGATAGTCTATAAGAGTGCATAATATTAAATATTACATTCTTATATCCATGAATAATTAGGACTTTTGTTTGATGTATAACAGATTTTTGCAAAAAATTTTTGCGAATATAATTATATTTCATAAATGGAGAATTATTTATAGCTACAGCTTTGACAGGATATTTCAAAGAAAGACTTGTAATTAAAGCTATAGTGCCACCGATACAAATTCCATAAATACCCGTATTATCAAGAGATGGAATTTCACCAATTCTATATAATCTATTAATATAGGCTACAGAACTCAATACTGGAGTAAATAAATAGTCTTTTGTTGGCTGTAGAAACCAAAGTGCTCCTAAACGTAAAACCTCCTCTGAATTACTCATATTGCTAGTATAAGCTCCATACCAATCTGGGACAATGATCTGAGTATTTTCGGCTACTTCAGTTCCATAATAACTACTTATATGATTTAAATACTTTACAAATAGACCTTGTGAGAATATCTGACAGTAATATCTATCAACGGCTCCCATAAAAATAATCAAGGTATATTTAGGAGTACAACTAGCTAATTTATAATGAATACATGATGTTAATATCATAGGCTCAAATCGTTTCGATTTCATCAAATAGTTATAATCTGTTGGTATATGATATTTATAGTATACACTTTGATTAGGTATATTTCTAACCAACTGTTGTGAAGTTATATAAGTTACAAATGAACTTTGAAGGCTTACATTGATTATAGTCTGCCACATATCAATACCAAATACTAATAGAATGAAAATTAACAGTTTCATTTTTATTTAAGAAACTGTTCAGACTGAATAATAATATAAACTTATTATATTTCAAATCCTATTACTGACTACCCGTCAAATTATGTTCTTTATAGCGCGGATACAAAATTATTAGTATATTTAGACTTCATGCTAAGAGTATGTTAAAAATAATTTAATTAGTTAGTACTTATTTACTAAGTTACAAAGTGGTCTGTATAGTTTAATATACCATCTACAAAATTTGCATTGCAAGATAAATAATAACTTTGAATTTTATGAACATAAGCATAGCAAACATGTCAAGTCTAAGAATATATCTACAATTACCTAATATATCTAATAATTACAATATAATAGTTAACTTAGTAGTATTATACAACTAATAAGACTTAATATCTCTTAAATATGAAGTTTAACACTAAAAACCCACTTTTTAATTACTTATTCAGGAGATTCTATTGAATCACTAAATTTAAAAGTTGTATTTATGAGGTTTTCCCATGTTCTTGGAATACCTGTAATATTTAAATCAGTTGAATTTAACGGAGTGGAAGAAAGTGATTTAGAGTATACTTGAATACCTTCAGTAACATCTGTAGTTTTATTTGTGATTGGTACAATCGGAACTATAGACTTTCTATCAGGAACTTTTTTTATAGTCATAAGAACTAGTTTTGTATCGTCAGAATCATCTGGGCGGAATATCTCAGGTCTAGATAATAGTACTGAAGCTATAAATCTAAAGCCAGTATATATATATTTAGACATAGTTTCAAGGTGATCTGTCCTGAGTTTTATGAATGTAACATCTTTAGCTCCCCAAACTCTCAATACTTCTTCTGTAGCCTCTGCAAGTTTGTAATCAATAAGTGAGTCACGATCACCATTAATGAGTAAAAAGTGAGCTTTAAGATTCTGTGTTCTCAAAATAACCCTATAAATCAACTCAAGATGAAAGATACCAGAACTATTTAATACAACAGCTCCTAAGGGATATTTCACACCTAAAGCTGCAGCTCCTCCAATAACTCCTCCTACGCAGTTTCCATAAATTGCAGTTTTATCCATAGACGTAATAACTCCTTTCCTATACAAACTGTTTATAAAAGCTATAATACTAACAATAATAGTTAAATAAACATCTCTTCTAGGACGACCTCCTCTAAAAGATAGAACTTCGTGAATAGTTAAATTACTAAGTTCTTTATCAATTGGACTAAGCCAGTCTGGAGATATTAAGTGGACATTATCACTGAACCTTTGATCATAATGATCTAAATGACGGGTCAATTTTATGAAGAACCTTCGCGTTAAATAAAGATATACATAATATGGTGTAGTATATCCATGTAGAAATATTATAGTATATATAGGATATTCAGTTCGTCTGTAACTTCCAAATATATCTAATTGTAAAGGTTTTACATTACCAATCCTCGACATATATTTATAGTCATGTGATGAAATAGTTACATGATTAGCTAGTGGAATATTGCATGATATAAAACTTAACCATAAGAAGTTAAGAAACCATATCCAAAAGGAAGTCATTATTTGTTTACTTGGTATTAATTTCAATAGAATGTGAACCTATAGAGTTTGACCCGCTCGGTATCTTTAGAAAATTCTGGATACTCATATGGGATCTATAATAGTAACTTTAGGTGGTAATAATATTAAACAGTGAGACTTTTACTAAGTATGAATTTACTTAAAATATTTAATAATACCTTTTATCCTTATTAATACATAGTGATATATGGGGATGTTATAAATTAGATTTTAAAAGTGAATGATTTAGTTCAAAATATAATGATATATATAAACTTCTTTATGTCCAAATAGGACTCGAAATATCAGATGGGTTTGTACTATTTATTTGATCCCATATTGGTGACATATTTCGAAGCGATGAAACTGCTTTTACTACCTCATCTACTGCTAAATCAATTTCTGAAGGAGTTGTAAACCTACCTAATCCAAATCTAATAGATGTATGAGCTGTTTCTTCATCTATTCCAATTGCTCTTAGTACATATGAAGGCTCTAGTGATGCTGAGGTGCAAGCACTACCTGAGGATAGTGCTAAAGATTGAAGTTTCATTAACAAGGATTCACCTTCAACTCCCGCAAAGCTTAAATTGAGATTGTTAAAACAACGATGAATTGGTGAACCATTAAGCTTAATATTGGGTACCTGTGATTGAATCCCATGATAAAGTCTATGGTACAACTTCTTCACATGAATACTATCACGAACCATTTCATCATTAGCTATACGGCATGCCTCCCCAAAACCAACTACAAGTGGGACCGCTAAAGTACCCGAACGAAGCCCTCGTTCTTGCCCTCCTCCAAAAATTAAGGGTTTAATCCTTCTTCTAGGTTTACTACGAATATAGAATGCTCCTATACCTTTGGGACCATATATTTTGTGACCTGACATAGAAAGAAAGTCTACTTTCCACTTATTTACATCTATTTGTAGTTTACCTAACCCTTGGGCCACGTCACTATGAAATAGTACGCCATGTTTTCTACATACTTCACCTATAGACTCCATAGGTTGTATAACCCCAATTTCATTATTTACGAACATAACAGATACTAAAATAGTCTTCCCACTTTCAATTGCACTTTCTAGACTTTTTAGTGACAATAAACCATCTCTATCCACTTTAAGATATGTTACTTTAAAACCCTTCAATTCCAATTCACGAAGTGTGGATAACACACATTTGTGTTCAATCTGAGTAGTTATTATATGATTCCTACCTTCCTTTATATTGCCGTAGTTTTCACAAACTCCACGTATAATGGTATTGTTGGACTCAGTAGCTCCAGAAGTAAAAATAACTTCTTTTGAAAGACAGTTTATTAACTTTGCAACTTCATCTCTTGCATTCTCAATCAAATCTTCTGTCTCCCAACCATAGCCATGTGTTCTAGAATGTGAATTCCCATACAGCTCGGTATATAAAGGAAGCATTTTATCCAAAACACGTGGATCAACTGGGGTAGTAGCTTGATAATCAAAATAAAGTGGCCTTTGTATACTTTGATTCTTTAGCTTAGTTGAAAATGATCTTAAATATTTTGAGTGTCTAGAGATAAAAGACACACCTAAGGGTAATGTTCTCATATTCATCACTAAATATTTATGAGTAAAGAAATTGAAATAATTAACATCTATTTTGCTCACATCTTAATAGATTAGATACCGCTTTTAGAATATAATAATACTCAAAAGTCTTTTATTGCTTAAATAAAATCTAAGTGAGCTTTAAATATCAAATATTAATATATCTAAAATAAAAGTAGTTATAGTATATAAAGTTTAAGGATATAAATTATTATAAAAATATTTAGGAAATTATGTTAAATAATTACTTTAGGTGTTTAGCGATCTTGCTTTTCAACTGTCATTTAATTTCTTATTTTAAAAGTATCTCCATCTAATTTCTTAGGAGGTACAATGAATATAATATCTTCCCTTTTAATTGATTGCTTTGTCAATTTCATTAATTCTTCGTTATAAGTATCATCTGGACGATATATTTCAGGTCTGTCTAGTAAAACAGATGCAATATACCTAAATCCAGTATATAAGTGTTTAATCATAACTGATATATGATCTCCTTCTACTCTTAAGATTTCAACATTTACATTCCAGTTTAATAGCGTATAATACGTATTCTCAGCATAAATTGGAGTGATTACCTTATCATTTTGGCCATGAATTAGCAAAATACGTGTAGATGTATTCGATTTCCTAAATAATTTAGTAAACAAGATATTTGGTAAAAACACTGTTGCTCCATTCACCACTGTTACTGCAAGAGGTTTCATTATAGAAAAAGTTATCCCAAGTGCTATGATACCACCTACACAGTTACCATAGATACCCGTTAATTCTAAAGAATTAATAATACCACGTCTATATAAATTATTAATAAATGCCGTGACTGAAATAATTATTTTTAAATATAAATTAATAGGAGTATTTCCTGATATCAAAGTATTCATAACATTATTCCCCAGTTTATTATAAATAGGTGAAAATAAAGGAAGCCAATCTATAGCTATAAATTGCATATCATTACTAAAATCCAAATCATAATGACTTATGTGTCTTCCCATTCGCACAAAAAATTTTTTAGATAATCTGACCAATAAAGATCTAGGATTGGCATATGCATGCAGAAATAATATGGTATATTTCGGACTTTTTGCAGATTTAAAATGACCTAATATACCAAGTCCTTCAGGGTTAATATTACACCTCTCCTTTAAGTAGTCATAATCCTCTACTGTAATATCTTTATATATGTTCTTCGAAATTTTGAAACATTGGTAATTTTGGACGTATGTTATTAATATTAGCAGTGAAAACCAGAAATAATTTAGATTAACCAGTGGATATTTAATATCTGCCATATATCTGATATTTAACAACGAAAATTACTCACAATTATATACTGATAGAAATAACTACCGATTAATAAAATTCGTTAACCCCAATAAATTTGGGACAAGTTCAGCGCTCTAAACTTCGATACCTCCTATAAAATAGTAGATGATGTATAATTAGTAATTACACCCTAATTATGATTCTCTCATTTAAATTAATAATATTTGGAAGACAAGAATATCTAATAATTATGAAGTATTTAGATATTGAAATAATGTAAATGGTCAGAAAAATCGGATTATATTGCTAAATACAATACCCACACCTTTTAGTATGTGATATCTTGCAAGTATCAACACAGAGTATAACTTCAGACAAATTACAAGAATAAAAGGAAGAGATGGAAATATTACTATAGTATGCCGAAATTCAATATAAATCTGTATCTAAGAATACTTCTTAGTGTAAGCATGGATACAAAAGCGGTTATTCTGTAGGACGTGCTGTCCACATATTTCACTATGCAACAATGTGTGGACAATTGAAAAGTGTTTCTAAAGATTAACCAGAGATATTAATAGAAGAAGCTGGAATTGGGGCAAATCGCACTTTTTTTGATAAACAGAAATCAAACTATGGATGTTTCGGATTTGTCAACCCTATGTGTCATAAGCATAATTGTGCTTGTCTTGGTATCTTGGATTATGTCTACCCACCTCAAACATGAAGAGACTATCCCAAAGAGAAGAATAAAGAAGAAAATTGTGAAACAAAAACCTGCAGAAACAAATGAAGAGAAGACAGAAATATTGACAACACATCGTCCCAGAGCTAGATCCGCCAAGGCAGAAGTTATTGGTCAGAATAAGACCTCCACAAAGTCTAATGCAACTGACGATCCAATTAGAACTAGAAGAAACGCATCTCTTAAGAAAAGCAATGCTACTGAAGAAGCCCCAGTTACAAAAAAAAGAGTGACTAGGTCATCCTCTAAAAAGTTGTAATATATATATATATAACCCCACTTATCCTACTACCTTAAGTACATATTGATACTGGTCTTATTAATATTGGTATCCAGCCAAAACTTATTAATTAGTTAGATTGCATTGGGACAAAAAAGAAAAGCTTTAAATAGTTTATTTTGTCTGATATTTCGACTACATATTTCATAACCTTATATTAATGGGCGGCACATAATGTCCTGTCTTTTGTAATATTTACTATAGTTCTTCGATACTATGAGAGGTACGAATAATACCTGTTTAGAGTAGTTCGCAAGTAATGTCTATAGGTCAAAACAAAAAATAAGGCGTCTCAAGTTCTTGTATACTGCCGTACTCCGTCTGTGGTTGGTATCGTATCTGGTTTATATATTTTATTGATATGCAGATTTTCTTGAATTGTGGCTTGAGTGGCACTCAACTAGTTAGTGTTGACTCAAAAACCAGTATAGCCGATCTTAAACTTCGCATTTACGAAGTTACTGGAATTCCTACAGATCTTCAACAACTGAATTTTGGCTTTACATCATCTCTGAATGATAATGAGCTAATCTTGGAATCAGGTTTGACGAACTTATCTACAGTCTTTGTGACTATGCCACTACTTGGTGGTGCAAAGAAGAAGAAGAAGAATTTCGCAAAACCAAAGAAGATCAAACATAAGAAAAAGAAGGTGAAGTTGGCTGTATTGAAATATTACAAAGTCGATGGAAATAAGGTTGTGAAACTAAGACGTGAATGCCCAGCTGAAACATGTGGTGCAGGGGTATTTATGGCTCAGCATTTTAATAGGATAACCTGTGGACGCTGTAGTCTTACATATTTCCCAACAAAGGGTGATAATTTGGCCAATTAGGATAGCTTAGACTTTTTATTGTTAATTTGGTAGGATATATACTTTTTAAGTATTCCTTATTTAACCAAGACATATGCTATATATATTTAAAAAGAATAGAATGTATTTTGTGAGATAATTCGAGATTTTGTCAATTTAATACATCTATAGATATCTAGTAGAATTTTGCAAGACTATATATTTAGAACTATTGCACACTGCTAAGTAGAAACATGTCATTGATATAAATTATATTAAATCTACAGGATTTTGCAGTGATAAAGTTATGAAATATAACAATATTTTGAAATATAAAACTTGTGTAAGACGTGATACCTAACAAAAAGTGTTGAAAAATAGATCTATACGCGGATTCGGTGCACAATTCCGAGCATCAAGTTGCTGTTTGCATGTTCGTGAACGATTCAAGATAGATCGTATCTAGGATATTTATTATATAGTTACAACTGAAATTATATAAATAAGTTCAGGATCCTGCAATTTTGAATTTTAATTTTTGTAGACAAGAATGAAGACTATAAATTTTGTACTTTTAATAGGAGTGGCATTATACAGAGTTCATGGGCAGCACCATCACCATGTACAGCCTACAGAGATTAATTATTATGAGTCTAATACAGATGTTATCCCACCATTGATCCAATGTCCTCAAGGCTATACTATAAGTGGAAGACAGTGTACAAGGACAATTTTTTCTCCTAGTTCTTTAAATTGTCCAAAAAAGTATGACTTAAGAGATGGACAATGCGTAAGAAAAGAATATAATCTAGCTGTACCAGTTTGTGAACCTGGATTTGAGCTTATTAATGGTCACTGTGTAACTCGCCAGGCTGTTCCAGCAGATAGAACATGTCCACATGGATTTGTACTTGTTGGAGATGAATGTGTTACAATGAAAGAATTTGCAGCAGACTACCGATGTCCTCCAGGTTTTCAGAGGAAGCACCAAGAATGTGTTCGTGATATTTCCACAGATCCACTTGAAATCTGTCCACCAGGCTTTGATCCAGTAGATAAACATGGTAGAACAGTTCAATGCTCCAGAACAGAAAATGCAGATGTGATACTAACTTGCCGTCATGGTTATGAGCTTCGTGGTGATATTTGTGTTTCGACAGATCTAGCAGGACCTAATTTGAAATGTGAAAAAGGTTTCCAACTCAAAGATGGAGTATGTACTAAACTTGTAAATGTAGATTCTACATCTCAATGTCCCCCAGGCTCAATTCCAAGAGGTCATCGTTGTGTAATAATTACAAATGTACCAACTATTCCCACATGTCCAAATGGGTTTGAATTGGATGGAACAGGTAGTCGTTGTGTTAGAATGGAGGAACGTCCAATCATTCAAGAATGCCCTCAAGGGTTCAAGATGGAAAGTGGTCAATGCATCAGTGTAACGAATGTTGAACCAGAGATAACTTGTCCACCAGGAACTACATCCCAGGGACACAATAAATGTTATACAGTAGTCACAGAGCAACCTTTGCAGCAGTGTCCTCATGGCTATATTGATACCGGTTCTGGTGAGTGTATTTCTGAGAAAATGAAACCACCTTCAGTTGATTGCCCACATGGTTTCTCACAACAGAATGGACAATGCATCAAGATAATTACTGAAACACCTACTAAAAATTGTCAAACAGGTATTTTGAAGGGCCATCGTTGTGTTTCATTTGAGACAGTTCCATTAATAGGATTTTGCCCTGATGGGAGTGAAGTTCCTCCAACAGGAATGTGCACAGCTTCTACAGGTAAACCTTATTCTTTGAAATGCCCCCATGGGTACAATTTGGATGGAGGTCAATGTATACAAGAAATTGTAGCAAAGACAAGTTACATGTGTCCCAGTGGAACAAGTGATGGTCATGGGAAATGTGTGTCTTTGGCAGCTACTCCAGCCTTACCTGTGTGTCCTCATGGTATGGTTCTTACTCCGGATGGGACTCAATGTGCAAAGACTGAACATACAAAGATATCATTATCATGTCCTGATGGATATCATTTCCATCACGGTAGATGTGAAAGTAAAGTTTATGAAAAACATACAAAGAATACTAGATCTGCTCATGGGCATTACTAAATTGAATATGGCTTAATCTAAGTTAAGCAGTTGACAGATAAACCTTTGGATAAAAAACTTATCCACAATAAAATAATAGAATATTGGATTTCAATCATTTTAAAATCAGAGGGATTTCTGGTAAATAAGACTAAAGTCAAAAATAAAAGAATTTCTGATATCATCTAAAGAAGTATCTGTAAATGATTAGGAATTTACAAGTCAAAATTGAGTAGTTTAATTGCTAAATCAGTAAGCTAGAAGAATTGCTACATTTGCGAAATTTTTGAATTTACACTTAGTACTTAGCACATTTGGGACTGCTATAATTTGGTCAATAAATGTATTTGCTAGTATAAATTATCTGAAGATGTAGTATGCACAAATATCTACCATTGCTTGGGAATGGAGACTTAGTTAATATTTGGAAATATAGTCAGTACCATGTAACACACAGACAAAAAGTTAACTGTCTAACTCATCAATTTTTTCAAGTTACAAGATACTTTACAAGCGATAAAATCTAAATTTATGTTAAAACATTCAATTATCTGCTGAACTATTAAGACTTAGATAAGCCTATATATGTAATAAATATGCCAATTTAACTTAAAAAGTATTCAAGCGTCAGACAAAGTAAAAAGATTCAGATATTCTTTTAATTTCTAGTTTTCAATCTAAAGTCCAATAGTTGTTAGCTAATCTTCTCTTCAGGGAGGGGAAGTAGTGTTACTGTATTAGAAATCAAATATTTTGTATTAAGTTTTTTATCATGTTCATTATCTTGTTGTAAATTAGCATTAGAGTCCGTAGGGGATGGAGGTAATGGAGGTGAAGAACTTCTTACAGATGGACTTAATCTAGAACGTCTTTTTGATAAAGTACGACGTGAAATACGAGCCAAACGCTTCCTTTCATCACTGAGTAAAGATTCAGAGACAACTCTTTGAAAGGCAATACTTTGGAAACGATAGTATTCCACATAATAAGGTAAAGTATCTACATTTCCAGATTCAGGTTCATTGCTAGGTATTAAGTTAATATTAATAGGAATCACACTACTAGATTTTCTTATAGGCTCTAGTATATCATCATTAGAATAAAGATTGTAGTCAGTTATAGGTAAAGAATCAGAAATTTCCTTAAAAATTGGTATTTCCTTCTCTAAGTCATCATCATCTACATGTGATTGCTTTTCACTTTCTCCTTCAAAAGTATTGGTTTGCCTAGCCATATAGTCACTTCCAATAGATCCTCTACGAGATCTAAATTCACTGATGAAGCTTGTTGTATCGCAAATCTCTAGTACATCTTTCAATACCATTGACTTTATCATAGTAAGGAATTCTGCTACAGTCTTTTTGTGAGGATAGACTGCATGTAACTCTGAAATAGTAAAAGGAAAGTTAAAGGCACTAGCAATTTTAGCAGCCATTTGTTCATCTGGTTCTAATAGTTCCAATTTAGACATACAATCAGCTACTATTTCGGGAGCAAATGGAATCTTCTTCAATTGAGCATTAACACGAATGATCTTAGATGGATGATCCAATGTAGAAAATTTTGTGGTAGGTGATAATATTCCCTTGTTTTCAGTTCTTTTCCTTTGCCTTTCTGGGTTGTGTGGTGCACTAACATAATTTGTAGCTAAAGGTAAACCATCGCTTCCTAGTAGTTCACGTGGTCCTGGAGTTCTAAAGCGAGGAATACGAACAGTTTTAATATGTCTTGGAGAGTTATTTGACCATTCTTCAGATCTATCCATAGATGAGGAAGATAATGAGTTGGATCTTGAAGAAATTGTTGAAGGTGACAACGCTACAGAATCATGAATTAAATCTTTGTCATAAAATTTCATATTGGTATCAGAAAAGAGCATATTTGCAGTATCATTGAAAGATGTGGTGAAGATAGTGTCAGCAATATTTGTTAAATTAGCTTCTTGTGAGACTTCACTTTCATTACCTGCTATTGTATTTGATACTTTTTGCGACGCATTATTCATATCCAGTTTTACTTCTAACATGTCTTGAGTTTGCTCTGTATTATGGTTTATCTTTTCAAAATTTGAATTTGATGAAAGCTTATCTTTAGTATCAGGATGGTTTTTTGGCAACGATATATTAGCAACCGCAGATTCTACAGAAGTATCGGTGACTTCTAGCTCAATAGCTTTATGAATAAACAATTGCATCAGAGTTAATAATATATGTTGAGGGACTCCTCCAGATGCTCTGTGTACATACTCTACTAGCTGAAAAGGTATTTGAGGATTTGTGCCCAGTAGGAAAGCGATGAATTTTGAAGTTTCATTTAGGGTTAATTTTGGTACCTCAATAAAAGCGTTACATTCCTTAGCCCATTGTTTTATTTCAGCTTGTTCAGTTATTTTGTCTGTGCTATTGCTACATATTAGGACAAATAATAGTGGGGGTGATGATCTAGATGGTGGTGGAATACACTTAGTTGTTTTGTAGAGGTACAAGGTATCTTTTGAGATATGCTGAATAGGTCTTTTAAAGCCTTTACAAAAAAGGCAAACTCGCGAATGCTTGCGTCTCCACTTCTTTAATTCTCTTAAATCAAATTCTAACTTTCTTTTTCTTCTGATCATAGCAATTCTTGCAATCATTCTTGCAATTTTCCAACTATCACTATCCATGCCAGCATAAAAGCTAGTTCCTGTTCTGACATGAAGACATATGATACTATTTTCATACATTGAGAAACCATTCACGAGGGAGGTGATAATTGGACCTAGTCCATCAGTATCATCATTTTCAGAGGATTCAAATTCGGTGTTTTCGCTATCTACAACAAATTCATCGTCATCATTATTTAAATGATTATTTTTGTCTAATTTCAAGATATTCTTGTTAATATCGGTCTGATTAACTTGTTTTCTTGTATTATCTAAAGTAAGCTCCTTTAATATATCATTTTTGCTTTCTTCCTTTTTCTCTGAAGGGATTTTTCTTTTACTGCTAACAAACAACAAGGGATTTTGTAAAATCTTTCTCATAGATTTAGACTTGGTTTTATTTCTTTTATTTCTAACTTTAAAAAAGGCTTTGTTTTCGGGTAGTTCAGAAGGTAAAACTAACCCTTGTAAGACACATTTCAGTTGTTTGAGATTCCAGTGAAAAGAAGGATGAATGAGTTCTTTAGCCAATCCATATATTGAATTATCTCTATCAACATTTGAAAATCCCTTTTTTTCACGAGATTTAGTTAATCTCCAAGTTTCTATAATGTCTGTACATAATTTCTTCCAGGGTAACAGGGGTACATTGCTAATATTAATGTAGGGAGTATCAGGCATGTTACTACATACAAATACTTTACGCTCCAATTTTTGCCCTATCTGCTGTATATATTGGACTATATCATATATTCCACAATTCTCCTTACCATATACAACCATCACACCCCCTAAATCTAATGTGGAACGTAAGTTTGGATCCCAAGGTTCATAGTACTCCCAAGGCATAAAAGGTCCTGCAATCTTCTCATTTTTATCTAAACTCATTATATAATCTGGAATAATATAATAATTTGGATCTGATAAATCTGGTAATTTATAGTGATATTTGGGAAAAAAAAACCTTCTAAGTTTTTTTTGAGGTCGCCAATCTTTCCAAGCCTGAATACTATTAAGAGCTGGAATCAGTTCATTAACTGTGCTTTCTGCACTTGATTCGGGTTTCACACTTTTTTTCCCAAAATTCCCTTGATATATTTGAGCCACAGTACAGGAACTCAGTGTACATAAACTATTACCAGAATTTGTTGTAACTTCTTGTGTTGCTAAAGTGCTACTATTTGATTCCATAAAAACTTGTGTCTCACTAGTCAAAGATATTGCAGATCCACGAGCTGATACAGAAGCCAACTTAGAAGTAGTGACCCTCTGTTGAAGAATTGATTGTGAGTTTTGAACTAGAATTCCAGTCGGAGAAAATGGTTTTATAGCTACATCCTTTCCCTTTGGGTAAAATGGTGGATGTTCGTTGAATTGCATTACATGATGACAAGCATTATAAGTTTTCTCGTCACATAGAATTTCGTTTTCACTAGCTTTAGCCATTAATCTAGCTGAAAGATTCACAGTATCTCCTAAAGCTGTGTATTCTTTACGGATCGCACACCCTACAGTTCCAATCCAAACACGACCTGTCCCTATTCCAATACTTGAGCTCAATCCCATCAAACGAATACTATCCAGTATCCTTAAACCTGAAAATACAGCTCGCAAAGGATCATCCAAATGATAAACTGGAGGAAGACCAAATATGATTAGTAGTAAAACTCCTTTATCATCTACCAAAAATTTATTAACACTACCTTCCATTGTGTAAGCAGCTTTTTGTACTAGTTGCATTAACTGATGAGCTGTCTTTGATCCATAATATGTAGATATATCTAAACCTTTTACAGATACAAATATACATGTAAGCCTTCTAACTTCATTTAAAAAAACACTATAACCCCCTGATAAACATTTATATACAGGAGGAGGTATATATCTTCGTAGTAGATCAACATCCTCATCTTTAATATGAATTGTTGCTAGAGGAGGGGGAGGAGGAGGGCGAGATAGGAGTAAGCTGCGAAGCTTCTTAAAATCGGGATTTTCTTTGCAAGGGTCTGCACAAATGACCTTCTCTAGAATAGAATAAACAGATGGAGAAATGACTGTTTCTCCACTTTTTGCTAAAGGTTCTGCTATAGCTATTTCTTCAAAAGGTGGACCTCCAACAACATATTCCCAACGATCCATAACACCTCCAACTTGTAGAATTGTAACTCTACCATATCCTACACCTATATGTAAAGTTAAAGTACGACCTGGAATAGGAGTTGGGAAATTATGAAGTGTTCTATGAATATCTAAACAACATTCACAGGCTAGTCTACATGCATGAAACATATCCACTGAATAAGCATCTCCTGTATTAGTATTCTGACTATGTAGATCTTCTTCTATTTTAGAAGATTTACTATGATTACGTTCTAAAAGTACACTCATATTATCGTTTACTTTTAGATATTCTCCAGAAATATTATTTAAATCAACCCCATTATCTTGTACAATATTGTGCATACCTTGTTGCAATGTACTTCCACCTTCGTCATCAACTGGCCAAACTACACAAATTGCATCTCCACTAAATTTAATTACATCTCCACCCCAATAGTGAATTATTTGGATTAGAGGAGTAAAAAAGTTATTAATACAATCTCCTAAACGTTCAGCTCCATTAAGTTGCTTATCTAGAGCTGTTGTTAAAGCTGTGAACCCTGATGCATCACAAAACATCACTGCAGCTTTAAAACTTTCTATAATTACATCAAAGTCATCTGTATATCCTATTCTTTTATCTGCTATTGCTTCTAATACAGTTCGAGGAACAAAGCAAGTGAATTGACTAATATCAAATATACTCCCTAATCTTTGTTTCAACTGCTCAGATGAAGATTTAAGATTCTTCATACAATTAAGCCTCCTCTCAGACTTTAGTGCAAGCCATCTCCAGTCCTCAGATATTCTATCACGTTCTCCAGAAGCTAGAATATCTAAATCAGGAGGTCTCTGAGGTATTATATTCTCTTTATTACCACCAAAAATAGATCGGCATCCTGAATATACATACAGTGCACTCTTTGCTGCTACTGTAGAAATTTGACCCATTGGAGACTTTGCAAAAATCCTTTTGCTTTATGAATTTTAACTATTTTTAATAAAACCATATAACAAATTTTATACTGAAATAAACTAATTTGGAGTTAAGTGTTCTCAAAAAAAATTAAGGCTTGTGCACATTTTACCCGCCACAATGTATATGAAGATCGTATAAGCTAGAACAAAGGAGTTAAAAAGAGTAAATTTAGACCTAATTAAGTTCTATAAAAAAATGGAATCTAAATATATTTATTGAGTTTACTTTGTAATATATGAAAATTAATAACATATTCAAGGTGTTATTGTGCAATAGAATCATTAGTATTGTAGGCTAATTCAACATAATCTGAAACTTTATATAACAAACTCTAAGCTTCAGCAATATGATTAATTTTCAATATAATAAATTATATAGTTTCAAGTCAATGAGATGTTGTTACTGAGCTGTACAGGATCCAATAACTCAACTATAGAATACAAGGATCCTGACACGATACCACAGGGATTAGTGTGAGAAAGGGGTTAAACTAACTAGGTTACTAGATAATATATTGTAAACTAGTAACTTTACAATCTACTAAAAAGTAGACAATAGATTATTATCAAAATCTGTATCTTTAGTATATAACAAAGTAATCAAATTTTTGGTTATAAATATAAGAAAATAATAATAGTTATATTAAATTAGTGAACAAATTTTGTAGTACTTAAAGATACTACATAAAAAAAAAGCTTTAACTAATTTTGAGCTTGATATCACTGAAGTTTATACTTTTTCATTACAATAATTCATTACCGCTAAATTTAGAATAAGATTTCAGGCTACTTCAAATTATTTCAAATAACCCTTGGAACTCACCAAATTAAGTATCATGCCTAAGTTGACAAATTACATCCATCCCTGTACTTTGAAAAATTATCAGATATAGTTCTCAAACCATTATTTCTATATTGAGTATTGATATGACGGAATTCACTATTAGTAGGTGAAGTACAGATACTAGATGGAAGGGAAGAGGAAATCCTAGGAGAATTTACAAATTTTCTCTGATCCCTATACCCGCCCAAAGATATATTCTCATTATTACAATATAGAGGAAACTTTTGTAGTAACTTAGGGAATTTAGATGTATCTTTAATATATTGTCTTTCATTATCATCTAAATTAGACATTTTAGTTAAGCTATCTTCGTCGTAATTATCATCATTGTCTTCAGTATGCACTATATCATCACTAATGTGAATTTTAGTGCAATTATCCTCATAATAGCTTGAAAAGGATCCATTTCCTAATTTAGTATTATCAACTTTGCTCAGAGTACAATCACTAATTCCATCAAAATAAAATCTCCCCTTGCTAGCTATTAAAGAATTAGAAATATTATCGTTAATTGTGCAAGACTTTGTATCTTCATTATCTGAATAATTTATAGGATGGAGTTGTTCCATTGTAAATATTTCCCTTGAAATTGACATTTGGATATTATTTTTGTCATCTTCACTATTGCATCTTCTACAACTTTTTAGGCTGATAAAATTACATTTAATAGCTTTAGAAAAACCATACCAAACTGAACCAATAAATGTCAATACAATGCCAGTAATAGCATGAGGAGAAGCACTATCATTGAAAAATATGAAACCACCTGCAGTTTGAGCACAACTTTTAAACATACCAATCACGTTAAAAGTAACAGGTGATGTATAGCCAACCACCAAAAATGAAAAATAGTTTAGTGACATAGATATAAAACCACATACTATTAAGAAGAACCAAGTACGGAAAAATTCAACAGAGTTAAAGTCAAATACTGCTGATTCAGAAATAGGTTTGAGTTCTTGTGCTGCAAATATACAGGGGATAAGTAATATACATGATATACATTGATTATATTTAACTAGTTTTAGTGCATCACCATTTACGCAGTTCATACATTTTTTCATAAATACATTGTAAAATACCTGACAGAATGAAGAAGCAAGACCAGTTGAAATTCCAAGCAAATTTAATGTCGTCCTATCCAGGGATCCAATCAAGAATCCAATACAAACTACAATACATGCACAAATAGATTGCCATGTCTGACGCTGCCCTAGCATTATATATGAAACGATTACTGTAAAAATTAAAGAACCTGATCTAGCAACTTGGTAAGTAGAAACTTGTACATATTTTAAACAGATATTTGCAAATGCAACAAGACCCACAAAACAAATTGACATTGGTAGTATCTTTAAAAATTTCCTATATCCATCATTCATACCAAAGTTTCTTGTAACCTTCTCTCCTAATATGTGAAAAAATCCATTCTTTGAACTTTTCTGAGCTTTATTTTCATCTCCACTTCTAATTTTATGAGTCTTCTCATCTTCATCACAGCTTAAACTATTAGATTTAAGGTTAATTTCATTTTTCTTATTATTTTCTTTCTCACCTAAAATAGTCTCACTAGATGTACAACTAGTACTAGTAGTAGTATTTGAGTCATAGTTAACACCTCCATTAGGTGAAGATCTTATATTAATTGACTGTGGAGAAGATCTCCAATGATAAAGTCCAATAATACCAAAACAACATACACCAACAATTTGCTGTACCCATGTTACAAATACAGGAAATGGGGCTATGTTCTCAAATAACCAGTAATTGTAATATACAACTCCAATTGAAGTGAAAAAGTAGCCAACAAAACTAAAAATGGTCATTTTCCAATTCTTTGAGTGCTTCCAAAATTTTAGTTTGCAGGCAAGTGAGGAAAAAAATACATAGGCTTTTGATCTATTTATAGAATCACTATTGGTTACTGCCTCTTGCTTATCCTCAATATGTCTAAGTTCATTATCCTCAAAAACTACTGAGTAAGATAGAGAGTTACTATTGGAAGAAATTTTTTGTATAGCTCCGTTCCTTTCATTGGTTTCCATTGCAAGATATCTGACAGAAAACCAAAGAGTAGAGTTAATAGAGAAATTTATCTTGCTCAAATAAACTTTACCAGTTTATTTCATCGCAGTTAAGTTCTTAAAGTGGAACCAATTTTCTTTTCTTTTCGGAAGAATGGTAAGAAAGAAGTTTTAATAGCTATTACTAGACAAAACGGAGAACTATTTATCACACAATATATATAGCGGGGTCTGACGGAGTAACCTGAATCTTAAATTTATTTAGTAAATGACAATATTGAGTATAAAGTTTAGGAAATATGTTATTACAATATATACTTGGGAATTTCAAAAGTCATAGTTATTTTGAATACTAAGTTTTTTTACTGATCTACTACAAAATAGAATAATTTTAGTGAATTTAACTTTATTATAACTTGAGATAAATATATTCTATAAATTAAAGTGATATCAAAAGAAAAAAAAAGAATACCCATTAAGTAGAAATATTTATATAGTGCAGAGTGAGTTGTTTTTAGAAGATATAAATTATTACTTTATTATAGCAAAGATAATATTACAAGCTAGCTACTTCTATTATGAATAGCTCGCAAATATATTTGCAAGCCTTAATTGAATCTCCCTAATGAACTCGATAATTAGGAATCTATTTTTATTTAACCATACTCATCTATTAACTTGCTATAATGAGTAATTGTAATTTGGTTATAAATGCAGAGAGGGATTTTTTGTAATGTACTTGTTTGTATCATCCACCTAATTAAGTATATTATTAGAATGAAATTATCTTAAATACAAATTTATAGTGTTATGTGAGTTTATGTGTTATTAAATTTCTTTTTTATTTAAATTATTTTGCAAAAAAATCATTTTTATTATTTCCTTTAACAAGATTAGCTTAAAAGGTTTAGTTTTTATATTGACTAAATAAATATAAAATTAAGGAAAATTACAACTTTTTTCCTGCAAATATTTTGTATATATTAATAGTCAATTTCTAATGAAATATAGAAGATTTCATACTTGCTGAGACTAGGTTTAATCATAGTTCAAGATACTTATTAATTTAATGTGATTCCCTTCCATAAATTTATTTAACTAAAATTTCCAACTAAAAAATAAAAGTATCACTTCTTTTTTGGTACTACATTATTGTTTATATAAGTACAAATACATTGATTTAAAGAATATAATAGATATGAATAAGTTATTTTACGATACTTAACAACATTATCCTTAGAAGGTATCCATATATTTAATAAAAATTTGAAATAAATAATTAAACTTTACTAATTTATTTTATTAAAGTTACAATACAAGGTAATACTTCTATACATTTATGTAATATAGTTATTAATATGATGATCATTCTCATAATTTGCTTCTACCTATTTTTATTAATAATTAACAAGATTCTACTCTTAAAATATTTAATATAAAGTGTATTCCAGATATACTACTGTAAAAAAATTTCTTTAGAAAGTACTTATTTATAAAAGTTAGTATTTTGTTATAAGACGAATAAAAAATAAAGTACTGAATGAGAATTTAAAAATTAGTTAAAAATGTAAATGGTATATAAAAGCCAACTTTACATGTTCTAAGTTGCTAGAAGTGTCTAAATTATGCTAAAGTGTCTATCAGAGAACATCGGAGTTTCATATCAATATCATCGGATTGATTTTGAGCAAACATGCTATTAATTCCAAGTTTAAACATTCTTTCAATTACTGCCATTTCAGTAGCTGTGGTTTCCATTCCAACAAAACCAACCCAGTCATTTACAACAACTCCTGCACTAATTACGTCGCTACCCCTGTTAACTGTTCCAGATGCTACAGGGACTTGTAATAAAGCAGATAATTCATTCATCTCTTCCTCAGATGTCATTGTATGGACTATTCCACCTTGATTTGTAAATCTAGCATAGCTTCCAACTAAAACATGGCCTGCAATTGTAGTTCGAAACACTTCTACATTTAATATATCTTGAATTATTTCTTCAGATTCTTTATCCATATCAGCATGTATCAGAGCTACATAATCATTACAAGCTATGCAATTTCCCAATGCACTCAATCGTTCCTCAATTCTTTGGACTTTTATTTCATCTGGCAAACTATTTCTTAGATGTTGCAGTTCTTGATCTGATGTCATATTTGATACTAGCAATCCATGCCTATTTCCAACTGTACAACGTCCCACTAATCTTGTACCGCCGATTAGGGTATTTATTATTGGTATATGATCCATTAGTTCAGCTTCAAATACTGATGTAAAGGCTGCTGAAGATCCATGAGCTAATAAACAGTATGAATTTGTCAAGTTAGCAAATACACCAACCTCAGAAGAGCTCTCAAATGCTGCTCTCAATGCCATTTTAAAGATTCTAAAGACTCTTCTAACTAAAATACTATTTATTGTAAAAAAACTTTCTGTTTGTACTTTATCACTTTATGACTTACAAGACTCCTCTTTCCAGCCTTCAAAGTGTTGTCCCACCACTAGTAGAATATACCGCGTTATAGCGCCCAAATCTTTTTAAGTGACTTTATTCTTAAAAAGTGAAGCTTAGATGAAAGTTAAAAAGAATTCGAAATTTACGAACTCATATATAAAACATTCAATCACATAGACATCTTTAAATTAAGGGATTTGGTGTAAAGTCTTGCAGCTGGATATTCAGGAGATTGAATTTTCTGCGTTTGTAGTATTACCTTTCTATAGGTTTTTTTACAACTTGGGTTAATTTTATAAAATAAATTGTCTTAGTTTGAATTATATTACTTGAATGGCAAATTTATTAGAATTAGTAACAGCTGAGCAATTGGAAGTCTATGAACTTACAGGATTAAAAGGAGAAGGTCTAGGACTAAGCTTTTCAAGTGAGGGGAATTGTATAGCTATATGTGGAAATGATCCAAATATTTTATTGTTTGATAATTATGTAGATTGTAAAAAAGGAGGTTTTCCTTTAGTTGGACATAAAAATGCAGTTTTAGAAGTCTGTTGGAGTAAGCAATCCAATGGTACCTTAGTATCATGCTCAGCAGATAGAACTGTTGGATTATGGGACGTAGAATTTCTTAAATGTTTGACTAGATTTAAGGGACACTCTGAAATAGTAAATTCATGTAAAATAGAAGACTCTATTATAGTATCTGGCTCAGATGATGGAACAGTTAGAGTATGGGATATTAGAGTTTCTACTAAAGAATCTTGTATTTATGAACATAAATGGAATTACCAAATAACTGCAGTAACTCTTGACTGTAATATGAGTAATATATATTGTGGAGGAATAGAGAATATCATTTTCTGTATTGATTTGCGTGGTAATAATATAGCAAAAATAACAGGGCACAATGATACAATAACGGGGTTAGATATTAGATCTGAGACTGATCAACTAGTATCTAATAGTATGGATGGTTCTATTATAATTTGGGATGTAAGACCATACTCATTAGTAGAAGATAGAAAATTGAGTACTCTTGTTGGAAGTCAACATAACTTTGAGAAGAATCTTCATAGAGTTCGTTGGAATGGTGATGGTGATTTAATTGCTGCTGCATCATCTGATTGCTATGTATATATATGGTCTGTTAAATATCAGAAGTTGTTTCAAAAGTTACCAGGACATACAGGAGCCACGACAGATGTCTCGTTTCATCCAAAACTACCTATAATTGCATCTATTGGTATGGATAGACGTGCTTTAATTGGGAAGTATACTAATTAACTCTCATTATTACTTCTTACATATATTTAAGGATTAATTTTTAAATTTTTATCAAACAACTTTTATTGTGTATTACTTAAGAAAATCCAAAATATAGATGGAATATATTAACTATTAAATTTTAAATGTTACATATCCTTGGTTCTTCTAGGCTAAAGTTTTTATTTGAGACTAATCTTAATGTAGATATTCTTTGTGAATAAATAATTATAATTAAAGTAAATTATTATATTTGTTATATTATTTAACTTTATAGAGATTATCACTATCAATGTAAACTTTAATTCTTCAGTAAATTTATATACTTTTATCCGACAATTTAGGTGTTACTTCTAACGAAATTACAGAAAAAGAACTAATTATATATTTTCCAATAACATTACTATTTTTAAAAGTATGAATTAAAAAAAATTATAAATTCAAGAGTTCCTTACTAAATGTCAATAGTCTAGAATATCCAACTGAAAACAATATCTTTTTATATGATTTATGAGATATACATGACACAATGTTTATATTCATTATTTGTACTGTTAGTATCTTTACATAAAATTTATCTAAACTTTTATTATTTTAATTTATAAATAGTTAAAAGATACAATCTCTAATTAAAGAGCAATGCATCTAGTTATTACTGATATAAAACTGAGTTTTATATATATATTGTATTTGCACTAATAAAATAGATATGAAGTTATAAATACTTCTAAGAAAGTCTGTAATTAATTTAGAAAACTAATGTATTTATTGTACAAATTATCTTTGAAAAGTAGATCCAAAAAGTTAATGTCACACTATAGAGAATTAAATCTAATAGACCCTTTAAAGTTTAAGCTTAAGATAATGATGAAAACATAATCAATAATCAAGATAATAAATAGGTGATCATAAAGAAAGAAAATAAATTGTATTTAAATAGAGTTTAATATGTTAGTTATACTAAGTGGTTGATTATATGTAGGTCCTAGTTATCCTAGAATGTCCACAAAAATTAAATACTTTAGATATTAAATATAAATATAGACGAGAGGATTTTCTTGATGTATTGCAATGTATTCTCTTTCAATAAGATAATCTATTCTATTTTTAAGATATTTAGCATTAGGTTTAAAAGACTTTAGTTGATTAGTAACTTCGTTCACTAATTCACTATGAGATATTTCTCTTTTGTTCTTCATTATCCTTACAATAGCAGCTTCAATTGTATGAGAACGATCTTCTTCTATTCTTGTTTTAAAGGTAAATTTCTCCTGAACAGGAAATGGCAATCGGAATTTTCTATTTTGAGAAGTGAAATCATTATCTATCTGAAAATAATATTCAGTTTCTGTCTCACTAGTATCTTTGGAACTTTGTTTAAGAATCTTTATATCAGGTTTTGTTAAAGAAGCTATATGCTTTCTTAATATAGTTTCATCTACTTTTAAAAAAGATTGTATCTGAGAAAATGAAAGCTCTTTATAATGATTGAATAATAATAGTATACACGCCTGAAAAGTATTGCAATGAAATTCATAATTACCATCATCAGGACACCAAGTCCCAAGAATAATACATTGCCCATATCCATGAACCCAAACAATTTTTCGATGAGTAGTCTCTTTATGATAAAACTCCTCAAAATGTTTAGTATATTGCTGCATTTCCTCTGGTAATTCTAAATCTGAGACCATTAATGATGGCCAGGTAGAAATTGTCAAAACATTAACTGAAAAATCCATTAAAGGAAACATCTTGTGCTCCACTGCTTGAAGATTGAGTACCTTCATTTCATTTTGATAGCTCTTATATCTTTTATTTAAATCTAAAGCTAGTTGCATATCATGAAGCATACCTTCTAACTTAATTGTAAAACTTGGTCCACATTTGTTTTTGAGTAAAGATATGAAAAGAAGTTCATTTTCTTCAGATTGCACATTATTTAACAAAAGACGTTTTGCTAGTTGAAGTTTGTATATTTCCAAGAAGTAATCCTGATCATGTATATAAGAAAAAAGTTCAATAAGCTTTCTGATTAGTTCTTGTATATAGGAGTGTGTATATTTGCTCTGAATTCCACCCTTTTTGTTTAATCTATCACAATAGTTGCAAATTAGTTGAACTTGGCTATAAGTCCCAATATCTCGGTTAATAATGATTTCAAATGCTTCTTTTATTGCCTTTTGTATTTGAGGATCCTGTTGAAAGCACTTTAAACTGATAGATTGTGAGTAATCATATAGATATAACATTGTTTGTATACACTGGAGTTCAACTGTTATGCTAGTGAGTGGGCAAACAATCTCACCATCTATCCAAGGACAATCTGGTATAGCTACTTTATTCATTGCATTAATTGAGTTGCCAATGTTATTCTGAAAAGTTTCGTAAAAATCTATAACATTTTGGCCACATTCTAGGATATAAAGTTTAAAGTGGTTTGATAAGGTAATAATTCCATCATTAATCATTGAAAATAGTTTGTAAGCAAGGTTCAGTTGATCATACTTCTTATTTACAAGCATATAGTGAACTCCAGTATCTTTCTCTAATAGTTTCTTTAGTGGATTTGATAATAAAATCTGGATTAAGGTTCTACGAAACTTTAAAATAGTTACTTCATCTAAGCAGCGATTGCAACGTTCTTCTTCATCATTAAAGACGCAATCTACTCGTTGTAGATATTTCCACATTGTATCTTTCTCAAGCCATTCCTCGACCTTAGAGCAGTAGTGTTTTGTAAGAGCTGTTAATAAAATACCTTCAATGTCATTTTCATAGACTTCTGGGATATTTCCCTTTCTTCCAAGTTCTGAACACAAATTTACAACTCCCTGTAAAACCTGGTCTGAAACTAACTTTATACCACTCCTGTCGTTCTCAATAGCTTCTCCAAATGCTACTGCTATGTCATCTTTTAAATGTGAAAATAAAGACTCATAAAATATGACCATTCCTTTTGCCTCGAGACTACCTTCACCACATAATTTTACGTGGTATCTATTTAAGTAGCCAAAGAACCTTTCCATCCAATGAATGTACACATAATGATTTTCCCAAGCAGTAGTAATTCCTCTTAATAATTCAGGACCTGGACAGCCCTGAAGCCTTGGTAGTATCTTCTCTCTTAAATATTTGTCTATAGTTTCACAGTACTTACCATATAGTTTGCAGCTCCAGTTTCTAGGACTTTTTTGAGTACACATATTATATATCAAAGTGTATATACGTGAATATTGTTGGGCTGTAAAAATAGGTTTACATATCTTTACTGAGTATTCTTGTTTGCTTAAGAAATCCTCCAAGGGATTTATTGCCTCTTCTTGTATTTGATTCCAGCCTGAATCAAAAGATATATTTGTTAGAACTGCAGATGATGAGGATGTAGTAGTACTCCCTAAATTCATTTCAAATACAAATTAAAACCCAGTAATAAGGATAGAAACTACTAGTAATCTTACACATTAGACCTCAATATTTTCAGAGTGGTAAAACTTAAGCAGTATTGTGAGGCTTTGGATTGCGGTTGTATCAGTAAAGACCGCCATAGTCTATAAAAGTAGTAGATCAAATGAACTGAATACTTATTGGAAATATTAACAGAGGTCTACAATTTAGTAAGTAAATTAACAATATAAATAAAAGATATAAACTATAATCTTTTTATTTTGGTATTTTTAGAAGTACAAGTACTTGTTACAAATGTAGAGCACATTATCTAAAGTATTTGGGGTTTGACTATTAGTTCCATGTTACTAAAAGAAAATGTGACTTGAGTTTCAGTTGTAACTGACTGCTAAACTCAGGAAAACATGGTAATTTCACCTTTAATATAGTAAGGAGACAAAATAATAGGCGCTAAAAACCAATATGTTAATTACCATTCTGTCGTCTCATAACTTAAATCATCTCGGTGTCTCGTAGCGCTCCACCGGGAAGTTTGATGTTTTGAACTAATATTATAGAACTACTAGTTTCGGCTTTTTTTTGCTATAGGAAAGAAATAATTTAGAATGGCTATTGGGAAGAATAAACGCATCTCTAAGGGTAGGAAAGGAGGTCGTAAGAAGATAGTTGATCCCTTGTCTCGTAAGGAGTTCTACGATCTACGTGCTCCAAGCATATTTAAAGTTAGGAATTTTGGTACTACTATTGCTTCTAAGAATCAAGGTACTAAATTAGCTGTAGATTCTTTGAGACATAGAGTCTATGAAGTTAGCTTAGCTGATTTGAATAATGATGAGGACCAGGCCTTTCGTAAAATTAAGTTGCAATGTGAGGATACTCAAGGTAGGACTTGCTTAACTGAATTTTATGGAATGGATATGACTCGTGATAAGTTGTGCTCTTTAATTAGGAAATATCAGACTTTGATTGAAGCTCATTGCAATGTGAAGACCTCTGATGGTTATGTCTTAAGACTATTTTGCATTGCATTCACAAGGAGAATGGCAGATCAAGTAAAGTCTACATGTTATGCTCAGACTTCCCAGATTCGTCAGATTAGAAGAAAGATGGTTGAAATTATTACAGCTGAAGCTGAAGGTACTAATTTGAGGGATTTAGTTAGGAAATTTATTCCAGAGTCTATTGGAAAGGAGATTGAAAAAGTTTGTAGACATATATTCCCTCTACAACACGTATTCATTAGAAAGGTCAAGGTGTTATCTAAACCATCATTTGATGTGTCTCGTTTAATGGAAAGTCATGTTGGAATAGATGGAACTGAAGAAAAGGGTTCGAAAGTTATCTCAGAGTCTACCCAGGCCACTAATCTACTGACAGCTGAGTTGAGATCCTAACTTAGAAGTAGTGATTTGATCTTAGTTCTAAGATTATTTGTAGTAATATACTACAGATGATTTAAAATACATAAATTTTAAGTATTTAGTGACTTATTTGTAGTCTACACTTGGAATCTACACTAATAATGCGAGACAATGATCTCATATATCTCTTGATATAGGATAGAAAGAAAAGTGGTAGGTTGTATCTACAGATACTATTTCGGATATTAGTGGATCCCCGTAATATTTTCTATAGTTAATATTGTCACTTCCACTATAGAATACAAAGGGAAATGACTCTGTTTGGAAACCTAATCCAAGCCATTTCCTTATTTTATGATCCATAACCTTAGGATAAAAAGTTGGCCATAATAGTTTAAAGAAAGGTAAATAAGTTCTGTGCCCAACTTCCCAGTATATTGCAGATTGTTGAGTGGAGTTAGGTCCCAGAGATTCAGCTAATTTCTTTAAAGGAAAAGGGTTCTCAATATCTATACTCATCGAGAATCTACTTCAAATATTAAAATTTTTTTCTACTGAGCGGATTAAATAAGTTAGCTTTTAAGGAGGTAAAGTTAATATAATGAAAAAATAAAACCGGAAGTTGTGCTATTCTTCACCAAACAATTACATTTGTTTATATTTTGTCTTTTTTCAGTAAAAAATATGGCTTCAGATGACTATTTGCAACGGGGTTCAGTTTCAAGTAATCTCTCAATTTTGCAAAATATTCCTAAAACTTACCAGAGAAGTTCTAGAAAAGAGGATTTATATATCAATTCTTATGGAAGGCTTTGGGGTGAAAAAGTCACATATAGTACTGGTATGGCTTATGGTGCTGGTAGGTTTGAACAAATTTTAGAATCTCCATCTCAAATATAAATAATTAAATTCGTCTTACCAATTCTATTAGGGCTTTTTGGAGGTGGCCTATATGGATTTTTAGAAGGACTAAGGAAACCTGGGATGACTAGGAAACTCAGGATTAATGCAATTTTAAATAGCTGTACAACTCGTGGACCACGTATTGCCAATCCTGCAGCAATAATGAGTAAGTTGAGTAAATTCTACATAGATAAACATAAACTAACTACACCTATTTAATTTATACCATCGTGTCTTTATAGCTATGATGTATTGTGGATTGAATGGTACTACACAGTGGGTTTTGGGTAAATATGCAGATTATGGTTTAAGTGCACCAATTGCTGGAGCATTATCAGGAGCTCTCTATAAGTGTTCATCATCTATGAAGATGATGACTAGATATTCTATTACAGCATCCGGTAAGTCTACTTTAGAAATATCTTAACTATACAAATATAATTTTATAATAAAACAATACTTTATTTAATACTATCCATTCAGTTACATATACCTTAATAGATCAACTAGTAAGAAATATGGAATAGAAACTTAGGAACACAGAATATTAACGTCTTTTATATTTCTTATTAGTCCTACGGCTTCCAACTAGATTACTCTTTTCATTGGATTCGCTAAGTTCTATATCTGTAATTCTTAATGCCTCAAGTACTTTCCCATGTATAGCCATCATTTGGTCTTTGTTAATATCACTGTACTCGTCTAATTTTCTATTTAAGGCAAATTCCACTCTTTGGAACATCTCTACATCATACTGAGTTATTAGTGAAATTGCCTTACCACTACGTCCTGCTCTGGCAGTTCTTCCAACTCTATGAACATAATCTTTGCTTGACATGGGTATATCAAAATTTATAACAAAATCTACATGAGGTATATCTAGTCCACGACTACCCACTTCTGTAGTAAATAATAGATGTCTCTGTTTGCTCTTAAACTGATTTAAAGCAGCTAATCTTTGTGTCTGATTCATTCGTCCATGTAAGCAAACTGAACTGAAACCAAGCTGTTGCATTAATAAAGCTCCTCGTTTACAGCTTATACAAGTGTTTGTAAATATAATACCTGTATACTGGCTCAGATTCTGTACTAATATAACCAAATAACTCCACTTGAACTTAAACGGTATAAACATATAATATTGCAACAAATTCTCAGCTGTATCATACTTTGTATTTACACAGATCTTCACTGGATTTTTCAAAGATACTCTTTGTAACTTTGCTACCTTTGTTGTCATTGTAGCAGAGAATAGGTATGTATTTCTATTTTTTGGACAAGCTTCAATAATCTTTGTTAGTGCAATTTCAAAATCCATTGATAATAAACGATCTGCTTCGTCCATAACTAAATATTTCACACTACTAATATTGAATCCTTTAGTATTTTCTAGATGATCAACTAGTCTTCCAGGAGAGGCCACTATAATATGTGGTTTCTTTGCTAGAGATAAAGCCTGACTCACCATATCCATGCCACCTACAATGTTGGCTACTTGTAGGGATATTAAAGATCCTAGGGCTGAAAATTGCTCAGATATCTGTACACATAATTCTCTAGTAGGTGCAAGTACTACAGCATACATGCGACTTTGATTGTCTAGTAAACTTTGTAATATAGGTAATATAAAGGCTCCAGTTTTGCCTGAACCTGTTTCTGCTAAGCCTATTATATCACCACCTTTTAGAGCTATAGGGATAGCTTCACGTTGTATATCTGTTGGTTTTAGCCATCCCAAAGATTCACAAGCTATACATAGTTCTTTGCAGACTCCCAATGATGCAAAAGTTATATTTTCCATAGCTTTATTTGGAGTCAAACTTTCTTCTGTATGGGGAAATTTTCCAGTATCTTTCACCGATTCATCTTTAACCATTTTATTACTATAAGTAGGCTCTAACTTTCGGCTAAGCAAAACCTTTAAGTGTTTGCTATTCTTGTAATATAATCTGTAGAAGACCCTTTTAAGGCGGGTACAATATATCAATAAAAGGCGCTAATATAAGAAATAATTGAATAACTAAAATAGACAAAAGACTGCTATTTTGTAACAAAGGAACTTTTGATCTTTAGATTTATTATAAAACCCAATCTTTCTGTATCATTAAGCATTACGGGCCTTCAGAATGAGCATAGCTCCTGCAAACAATGAAGTAGCAGAAGTCACGAAGGATGGTCCAAATGAAGGCCCACTAAGCTTATTATCTGAATGTGTTAGGACAAATACTCAAATTCTGGTAAATTGCCGAAATAATCGCAAGATACTTGGCAGAGTGAAGGCTTTTGATCGTCACTGTAATTTATTATTGACTGATGTGAGGGAAATATGGACTGAAGCTGTTAAGACAAACTCAAATCAAAAAAAGAAATCGTTAAATCGTTTTATAAACAAGGATCGTTTCATATCAAAACTATTTGTCCGTGGTGATTCAGTAATACTTATTCTAAAAAGTCCAAATTAGGTATATTTAGTAGCAAGCTATCATCTTAGTCAAGTTAGTACATAATAGGGGATTTCAGAAAGATTTCCGTTCATCTGACCATAAAGCCTAATATTTAACTTAATAATAGATCCCTATTATCAGTATTATATATATTAATTTCTGACTTTAAATTTACATTTGTAATAATTCATAACGTATATTACACTATATTCTCACTATCTTGAATATTGCTAAGTAACCTTTGAAGGTCAGCGTTAACTTGAATCTCCACATGATCTCTCATCCGATCAATCCTTTCATTTAAAAGTCTTGACAGTTCTGAAATATTTAGATAGTAGCTAAAGTAGATCGATATGGAGAAACATAAATGAGTATAATTCAAGTGTTTTAATACATTTATATATAGGTTGTTTAGAAAATAGAAAAAGTTGTATCACTCTTACCTTTTTACATTATCTTCAATATCACGCTGTTTAGAAGTATCAACTTGAGATATTAAGCTGAGTGTATTTCCTAATTTATCCAAAATACTTGTAACTAGAACATTTGTTTCTGTGAGAAATTCCTTGTCTTTCTCAACGTTTTTATATGTCTCTATATCACGTTGCATTATATCTAATAATTTAATGCATAGAGACACTTTTCTAACCGAATGTTTAATTTCAAATTATATTTTTATTTTTATGAAAATTTATGAAAGTGCACAATAAAGGAGCCCAAGTAATTTTCAAAATATTGAAATATTAGGTACTACTAGACGGGGGAGACTAGGTCCAAATGTATCATGTTACGGATTTTATACATAATTTGACTAAATAGGATATATATAGAAATAGTCAACAAATGATCTAAATAGGAATAAGATAAGTACCTTTATTAAATTAGTTGAAATAAACTATATTATACTATATTTCAAATCTAACTTCCTAAACCTGGACTTTGTCTCTAACTAATATAAAGTATACCTAGAAAAAGGGATGAATGAACTGAGTAAATATTAAGATATATAAAGTATCTAATTATTTTTATCTATTAGAGAAGTGGTACATTATTTATATAATAAATATGAAAATATCGCAACTTTTTTATTGAAATATAGAGATCGTATCTTAGAGTTTAAAAATTATGGCCTGCTTTATAAATATCTAACATAATTCTAAAATATTTTAAAGGAACATATAATATTACAAGCAATTTTTAAAAAAAAAGTGAAAAGCTTAGAATCATCTTTTCTCTATAATAAAATACTTTTTAAGATGGTATGAAAAAAAAAAAATAAACTAGTATAATATTGAATAGATAATCAAACTTGTCATTATTTACAACTAACAAATGGACCTTTCTTATCCCTATTTACAATATTTATTGAATTAAAATATTCAATTTTTTTAAGTATGGCTATTCTGTTGAGCAAATATAAACAAATATATCAGAGACAAAGGTACAAGAACCTAATAATGAGGTTGGTTATATGTTTATTTTTTAAAATATTTACAATACAAAATAATTAAAATATTGTATTTTGTCTAATATATGGTTTTGCTGTATTAGCTTCTAATAAAAATATATATTTTAAATCTTGGGTTGCACTAAGAATAGGAGCTGAAATAGTTAATCTCAGAAAGTTATTTTAGTAACAATAACTAAATACCTTTTTAAATATATTTATTTAATAGCTGTTTTTTATATTTAAGATTCTATGTAAAGTATTCCTTAATAATACTTCTATTTAAACTCTGCAATGTCTTTAATTACTGATGTAAACTTAGATACTACAAAACTCCTGTTAGTAGTCTTATTATTTAAAACTTTAAATTCATTATATTAACTTTGAAATATACAATATATTGTCAAGTTAAGATTTACTATAATGATATAAGTATATATTGTATATTTAATACCTTAAAATTATAGTATCTTAAATTTAAAATTTTTGATTAACTATTCATTAATCAAATACAGGTATAAACCAAACCAAGTATTTAATATATTAATCAAATTAACTTATTTATAAAGTAAATTGTAGAGTTTGATTACTAGTTTTATAATTTATTAGATAGGCAAAAAGTTTAAGAAAGGTAGTAATGAAAAACTTTATTAAATAATAAACTAACAATCAATTTATGAATCAAAATTTGATATTTCAAATTATCACAAAAAAATTGTAGTTTTATTATAAATTATGACACAAATTTATAGTAATAGTTAAATACTAATAAGGAACTTGAATTGGTAAATAGATCCGATATACACTTTTAAACCTAAGTTTTTGATAAGATATATAGTAAAGTTTATGTTTAACTTAGGAATACATATATCAACTTAATCTAGTTATATGATAAGTGATATATAAACTAATAAAAGAATAGAATGATTATAAAAATAAGTATTGTTAGCAATCGAGTGGCTAGAGGGTACTGACGATGTAGTGATTGAGATTAGTACTTATTAACTTTGACGTCATTATAGTATATTGTAACAATTTTTTTTTATTAACTTTTTAAGAGTAATATAAAATACTATAGCTTTCATAATTTCGAATGTTTAACTTTGTTAATAGTCCTAAAATCTATGATGAATTCATAATTTGTATAAGAATAGTAATAAGATTTAGAGTTGGAACTATAGTTTTGATATTTGCAAGGTTCTTGATTTTCAGTTGATATCTTCATATATTTAAACCAGATTTAGTATAGTTTTTTTGTCTACACTTTATTTTACTTACATATGAATCTAACTTAAACATACTGCAAACTTATAAAAGGAGTAATCAAATAATAGCCATTATTTTCTAAGATAAATCGAGAAAATAACGAGAATTTGATTTTTTTTTTTTAATTAAATTCTTGAGGTATTGGAGGAGTAATAGGATACTGTACAATATTGAAGGATATATTTTGACTATAAAAGTAAATGAAATTACTTAGGGTTTATTTAAAAAAAAAATGTTATATTACAGACACTAATACCATATATTAAACTTTAAAATAGTTTTTCCTTTATAAATTAATATTAAAGTGGTTCTGATTACTATAATTGGATATTATTTAAGTCTAGGAAGTATATTTTACTTTTTTAGATAAATATGTCGAATTTTAATCAATATTTATATGTATTGTTTCTGATTAATATTAGAGACTATAGAACTTTTTTTCAAAAGTTACATGCAAACAATGAATTAGCGTGGTATAATGGCGTCTCAAAGTACCGTGGCATATATAGTTTTCAAGATTAATAATTTTGTCACTTTCGCTTATTTTTAGCGAAATAATGGAATTAAGTGATCCAAAACTGAATTTATTATTGAGTGGAATTGGTATATTTGGAGATTTTAATGTGGAACTTAGTATAGTGGAGAGAAATATAGTTAATATTGAAAATTTGTATACAAACTATCTTTCTAGTAATCCATCAAAGAAAATATTAAGTATTTTAGACTATTATGGATATCTTGAAAGAATTTTAATTACATATTTTGACAAGTTAATCAAATTTCCCGACTTAGAAAAACCTGTCTGCCTATCTATTGCAAATCTAGTACTTTACAAGTCTTTCCATAATGAAAATCAAAAAATTTATATGTGGAATTTAAAAGACTCAGAATATAAATTAAAATATAAGGCAATATTTTTCAAGTCCCTAAGTAATGTGATATCTATTTTTTTTGGTACTTTGGAATTTGAAGCAAGATACTGTGGTAACTTAAAAAATTCTACTAATTATTATTCTTTAAGCACATATGAAAAATATGTCTTAGTAAGTCTGATCAATATATTCTTCCAATATTATGAAATAGAATATGTTAAGGAGTTTATTTTAAAGTGTTGTAACCCTTACTTGTGGACTTACATTCCCAGATACTTATATGATAATTCTCGCTTTTATTTGGATAAACAAGTAGATTTAGAGAAATTTAAACCACAATTTATACCAGTAATACCCATAATAATTTCGTCTTTTTTGGAACAAATGGATCAAAGTAGGGACATTACTAATAATGAAAAGGTAGACAACTCTTTAGGCTCATTATCATTTTTGGGATTGAATTTTTCTCAATTTGAGAATGACCAAGATGTTGATTATAGATATAATAATCAAATAGATTTGATTAATTTTGGACGAGTAGAAACTTTGGAAACTTGGCGTTATTTACAAAGTTGTCTGCATTTACTACTCTCTCTGATCTCTCAGAAATTTACTAGAATCATCTTATTACCATTTCTATGCAGCATATTCTTTATCTCAAGATGTAAATTATCAAGGTGGTTTTTTAGTAGGCAAGGAAGACTTTATTTTCGTCCATTTGTTGAAATGTTGAACTTTTATATCCAGTACTTTCCTTATAATAGTGATGAACAATACAAGCGAATAAGTGATTTTCAGATTTGTTTATTTAAGAAATGGAATTCTTCAGAAGAATATATGTTCCAGAATATACCTGAGGATCTTCTAACAAGTCCACCAAGGATAATTGGAAATCCTGAAGAGTTTAATAAGCTAATTAAACAGGTACCAACTGATATAATAAGATCTATTGCAATTGAGCTTGGAATATTTCCAATAGGTGTAGATAAATTTGAAGAGTTATATTTTTGGAAACCTAATGTAAATATTCATGGTATGCAGGAGAGTGATAAACTCGATAGAATATATTTTATTCAAATATTAAGTGATTATCTTACTCTTAATAATTCATTTGCATATCATATATCAAATATTGCAATCTTACCTTCTGAAAATTTAATTTGGGATCCTTTATTATCTGCTTCAATCTCTAGCCTTGAGATTAATCACACTTTATTGGATGATATAAATTTTGCCTTTCCACAATTAAACTTGGAATATTTGGATATCGACGACTTTTTATTTAGAAACTTTTTGCTTTTGAGACTTGATAGCTATCATCAAATACGAGAGGATCTTGAAGATGTCATTGCACGCCTTGACCCTCAAATGGACAGTGAAAATAGGGATTTATCACTAGAGCAGACCACTTCTACTATATTTCGTGGATACTCTAGATTTGCTATCCCTATACATTCCTTCTCAATATTATATATAAGTTCTCCAAGGTTAGGCTTGTCTACATTAGATGAAGTTTGTGTTGAATTCGTGCTAAATCTTAAAGATATTTCTCCTGAAATTGCATTAGAATGGGATTCTCTGAAAAAAAAAGATGTATTATTTCTAGTTTCAATGGTTATGCCTTCAATACACAAAACTGAATCAAATATTGATAATTATTCATTTGTTGATTTATACGGTGTAAATTTAGTACGTGGTTGCATTATTGTAGATATTTTAGATGAGGCTGGTGTTTCTATTAATAGTTCCAAGAATGAAGAACCCAAAGGTACTTGGAGAGTTATTCGTGCTTTGCTAGACTCTGTTGTTGTAAATGAAGATAAGAAACTACTCCGACAATCACAGGATATTAAAGAATATAGGGATAAACTAGATCTATTGGATTTATACTCTAATTTTAATATTGTAATTAGAAGAGATCCCAAAAAGAACAATTTTTACACTACTTTAAATAACATAAAAAATTTTTTGATTGGAGATCCTTCTAATTCTGAATCCTTAATTTCTGATATATGGTTTCAGAGTCTTATTCTTGGAAACTTACCAAAAGAAAATACTTATAAAAAATTAGAAAATAATATTGAATTATTGTCTGGACCTGAAAATATAATTTTTACTGAAGAACAAACAAGAGCTATTTATTCAAGTTTAAATAAAGGGATTACTATTATATGTGGACCACCAGGTACAGGAAAAACAGATATAGCCTCTAATGTCCTTAGTCAACTCTGTAACTCAAATTCAAACGAAAGAATTGTAGTTATTGCACATTCTAATCATGCTCTAAATAATTTATTTGAAAAGATATTAATGTATAGTACAATTCCTACTGATCGTCTACTTCGTCTTGGATATTCAAATTTGGATGGTATAGAAAAGAATAAAACAATTGATTTGTCACGTGATTTTAGCTTAGATGGTCGTATTAAATATATTCTGGATATGAAGGAGTCTTTATTACTTAGTGCTAAATATATTCTAATGTCTATTAAATGCGTTCCAATTGATGAAACTCACATCACTTGTTCATCATTTAATATCTTATACAAGCATTTTATTGTACCAGTAGTGGAGGAACTAGAAATTTCATTAAAAGAATATTCTCAAAAGTCTCAAGAACCAACTGAAGATTACTGTAGACAATTTCCATTTTCACAATACTGGTTAGATTATGTTGGATGTAAACTAAAAGATTCTCTAGATTACTTAGAATGTCTTAAAGCTATTAAAAGTGTCTTCACCCAATTAGAGGAGATAGAATTTATGGAAATACTCACTACTAATCATGATAGAGGTCAATATATCTTGAGCAAGTATTCTAAAGTTATTGCTATGACTTGTAGGTATGCTATTTTACATTTAGAATATCTTAGAGAACTGAATTTGGGAATTACTACGTTTATAATAGAGGAAGCTGCTCAAATTACAGATGCTGAAAGTATATTACCATTACTTATTAATCAAACACATAACACAATATCTAAAAATATTAATTATAAAACTCTAAATCGACTAATTTTTATTGGAGACAATAAACAATTAGCCCCAACTGTTACACATCCTTTATTAAAACGTTATAGTAATTTAGATCAATCTTTATTTGAAAGGCTGCTACGACTTGATCACCCTTGCATCTTCCTAAGCAAGCAAGGGAGGTGTAGATCTACTATTCTACACTTATTTTCACATAATTATTATCCTATATTAACTAGTATGCCTCATATTCAAGATATCAAATTCCAAAAGTGTATTTCTGGACTTTATTATGAATATCAATTTGTTGATATAGAACAGGGTATAGAGTCTCAACCAATGCCTTACTTTTATCAAAATTTATTAGAAGCAGAATTTGTAGTTGCATTATATATGTATTTACGTTCAGTTGGTTACCCATCACCAAGCATTGCTATTTTAACTCCATATATTGGACAGGTAAATCTTATAAATGATATTATTAATCAAAGATGTAGCTGGAATCCCCATTTTGGTAAGCCTCTGAAAGTTACATCTATTGATCATTTCCAAGGAAGACAAAGTGAAATTATTATCTTATCTCTTGTCAGGACAAAACATATTGGATATTTAAAGGATTTAAAGAGATGGAATGTTGCGCTATCACGAGCTACATTGGGTCTATACATTGTTGGAAATTGGAAGTTATTTTCTAGATGTTTGGAGTTAAAGATCTTAATTGAAATACTTGAGAAGAGATCAAAACACTTAATAGTATTACCAAATGAACCTTTTCAATCAAATAGAAGTATATATGATGTTATTGAAGTTAAAGATACCTTAAATATAACTAATCATAAGGATTTATGGTCTTTAGTACAAACTAAAATTAATAGGTCAGAAGTTAATTAACTATAATTTATGTACTTAGAAATTTACTATATTTTATTTTAAAATCATAAATATATCCTAACTTGCTATAAATCCTAAATATATACAGTTCATTATATTACAACTAACACAAATAGTTGTTACTTTTGGGTATAAATCCTTAACACCTAGTGCCGCTACTAGTTAATTAGGTACCTTAAAACTTCTACCATCTGTAATTATTTCTCGAAGTTGGGATTTCTCCAATAATATGAATAAAGATCCTATCATAGATCCTGACAATCTAAATACAAAGATCAATGTATCTTCTAGGGCTGAAATGTTGAAAAATCTGGAATCTGCAAATTTAACATTTCAAATTAATGGAGAAGATCATACTTTAGGTAAGTTTCAAAAATAAATCAATACATTTATTTTTTTTTTATAAAGACAAAAATAAAAAGATTTAAGTTATTTATATCAGAAATCTGAATTATATTTTCATTTTGATTTATAAACTTTTATTTATTCTTTAATAGGGAATATAATGAGACATTTAGCAATGCTAAACCCTTCAACAACTTTTGCAGGATATGCAATTCCTCATCCCTCTATATCTTCAATGAATTTAAGAATTGAAACTGTATCTAATGTTGATTATGGTAAAGAGGATCAAATATTTAAGTTAGAAGACAAGTTTGATAATACTACAAAGACGAAACAGGACATTATAATACACAGTAACAACTCAATTAATAATTTAGGTGATCGTCTAAATGCTCTGGGAGTTCTTAGAAAAGCATGTAAAGATTTATTAGATATATGTGATACTATTGAGATGAGATTTGATGAAGCTATACATAACTTTTCGCATGAAATGAGGGATTAACAATACATTATATTAGGACAATCTTAAAAATATAACATTAATATTAAGAAGTTTTATTGGTAAATAAGTTCAATATAATCTTGTCTACTTTAGTAAAATATAGATTATTACATATATTTATATTAAGACATAAGTAATAGGTTGTTTAATTTATTACAAATATTTAAATAGATAGAATCAATGGTACCTCAGAATACAGTATAAATAATTGTAATAAAATTAATAAATTACCCAGTAATTCAAATATTGTAAGTTTCAGGCGCTAGCTACCTTAACTTGTAAACAAAAAGCTACAACACTAATATGACTGAATTTATACTTGAATAGAGTTATAATTTATAAGGGATACAATAATTATGGATAAAGTAACAGTATGTAAGATTCCTAGGAGTAGTGGTATTAATGAAGATAGTAATACAAATGATTACTTTTGGATATTGGAGTCAACAAGAAATATAACATCCTTAAGTGATTTATCGGATACTTTAATAAGAAATTTATCTGAAAGATGTGATCTTAAAGATAAAGAGCAATACAAAAGAAAGATAGGACTAATTTTCAGTAAATTAGAAGATATAGACTTGAAGCATAAAGATTCTTCCTATAAGTCTTGTATAGTAGATTCAACAAATAAAATAAATGAACAAAGTGAGAATAGTGGGTTATCACATTTAAAACCAACTGGATTAGGTGGGAAACCTTTTAATGAGATAAAGTATGATAAATCAGGTCGATTATGTGAAGAATTAGATGAGCAGACTAAGAATAGACTCATACAACAGCTTGATGACTTGTTAGTATCATGTGTAGATTGTGCAATTGAAATAGATTGCCTAGGGGAATTGAACTCACCTGCAAATACTAAGGAACTGAATTCTAAACTGCACTATCTGACAAGTAAAATAGGTAGCGACTTAGCTAAGATATTACTAGATAAGGGGATAAAAGGAAGAATTCTCTAGTGAATTAAGTAAATTACAATTCAATATATAACTATGGGTCTGAGACTAGAATAATAATTTATCTAATCTACATACTTATTTTTAGTTTATGGCGGCTAGTGCCGCCTGTAGATTAGGGCCAATTACAACCCCACATTTACTTGTTGGAAATATCTAAGGAACTGAACAATCCTGCAATATTCAGTAAGATTCAGACAAGGATAGCAACCAGTCTTAGGATTTCTATCGCTCACCACGAATACGACGAGCAAGCTGGACATCTTTAGGCATGATTGTTACACGATGAGCATGGATCGCACAAAGATTAGTATCTTCAAACAAGCCAACTAAATAAGCTTCAGCAGCTTCTTGCAAAGCCATAACAGCAGATGACTGGAATCTCAGATCAGTTTTGAAATCTTGGGCAATTTCACGGACTAATCTCTGGAAAGGCAATTTCCTAATAAGCAATTCAGTAGATCTTTGATACCTTCTAATTTCACGAAGAGCTACAGTTCCTGGTCTATACCTACGTGGTTTCTTTACTCCTCCAGTAACTGGTGCTGATTTCCTTGCACCCTTAGATGCTAATTGCTTACGTGGTGCCTTACCACCAGTTGATTTACGGGCTGTCTGTTTTGTTCTAGCCATTTTCCTGGTTCTTTTGCTAAATTATTTAGTAGAACTTGTTCAGTACCTTGTCGAGCACAAATTGCAGGCAAGTGAGCTACTAGAGCTGATAGATATATTGCGATATTTGAGAGATTCCACACTATACTGCATTATAGACGCGTTTACGTGTTTACTATCTATTCCACACTACAATGAATATATCCACACTTTATGAATTAGCGCCTAGACTGTGTTAAGTGTCTACTATTAGTAATGTCTTTGTATTGCTGCCAAGAAAAGTAATAAATTGGACTTAGGTGAATTTTTTTTTATTTCCAATGTAATCGGGATAATCACATGTGTTTTAAAGGATAGTAATTAGGAAGTTTAGATATTTGCAAATAAATTAGGTTTCTCTCCTCAATTTACAGAGATATTTATATATTGGGTTTCATCTATATATAGAACTTAGAATTCTTATTTATAAGAATGTAGGGATGTCATTATTGAAGATACATATTAATGGCAATTATAGGATATTCTTATTTATTATTTTTAATTCAAAAGGGTTGGTGAAGAAGAGATCAGTGGGATTTTATTAGTTAGGATATAGCGAAGATTAAATGATACTAGATGAAGTCAAACTTACAAATTGAGGAGAATTAGAACTAAATTTATTCTATCTTGTATAAACCTAAGTTTATGATATCTTTGAGCTTTTCATCCAAGTATTGTGGGGCAACTGAGACAGAGTAATATTGATTCATAGTGTTTGTTGCATCAATATAGATATGACCAAATAAAACTTGTTTAAATCTATCAGCATAATAGTGAAGTTGTTCCCTCGCCTTATGTATAGCAACTGTCATATCCTTAATATTACACGAACTTGAGAACTTAATGCGATCTCTACTCATTGTACTGACTTTATCTAACACCTTCATTTTTCTCCATTCTGAAGAATTTTCATAACAGCTTATCCACTCTGAATTATATATATTATTACGTAGCTCCTTAAAGTATCTTTGTGAAGCTTGTATTGCAATATTAAAATGTTTAATATGGCTTATTACTGTTTTATCTGTAATGAGAGATTTTTCTACAAACTCTGATAGTTCAGAGTCACTCATTAATTCCTCTACTATAGAACTCCAGGTATCATCAAGTATATGTTTATTTACTCTGTAGTCAAAATATAAAGTTTTATCTAAGAAGTCTCTTAGTTGAACTAAATCTTCTATCCTATCTGGAGCTTGTGTTCTACATGGAGTTTCAATAAAATATTTTTCATGATCTTTCATCTTCTTCATTATTCGGTTAGCATCTATTGCAAATGACAAGTCAATAATACGAAAATTTTCAGGTTTAAACCTAATATATCTCAATCCTTGTGTAGATGAATTTTTGTTGTAATCTTGAGCTATTGTATATGGAAGTGGGGAGGTTTCAGATAGTAGATTGTTTAAAGAAGAAATGTTTGAATTCATATCAGATACTTTGCCTGCATAAGAGATGATACTTGAACTAAAATTAGAGATAGTTCCTACTTTGTCATATAAAAGATTGTTTATTTGTGATTCCAGTTCAAATGCATCCATCATATTGATTTGCTTATCATCTTCAAATAAAAATCCTTGCCCTTCTTGAATAATTTTTACTAGCTCCTGTTTATTTGAACTATGCTCTTCTAAAATCATAATATTTGGATAGGTCAAGTCGCAATGGTAAATATTCTGTTCCCAAATTCTTTGCAGAAAGTTTAAGGTATGATCTATTAAACTAATCCTGTATCTAAACCTTCCAAAAATATTACCAATAGCATTATTTATACTTATTCGTAATAGCATTTCCTTGCGTCTAGTTGTTTTAGCATCATGATTTGGGTTATTTTGAGACTGAATAAAATTCCGATAGCATCTAAGGGCCATTTTAAGACCATTTTTCATATGATATTTTTCACTCCTTGTAATATGTCCTAGAAGATCACTTAGAGTCATTCCTTCTAAAAATTCCATAAATATATAACTATTTAACTCTGATACTAGCTGTCTCTTCTTATTCATTATTGTATATATAGCTGGACTAACAGCTTGTAAACCTTGAAACTTATAAGGAATATAACTTGACATATATTTCTCCATAAGAAATCCAAAGTCTACCTGATATCCAGGTGTATCAGCTTGAGGGGTTGTAATGGGGATATAGTTGCTATATGCATATTTGTACTGATTCTCAAGTTTACTATTTCCTCTCTTAATAAATACCCGAACTTTTGATAATGACCTTAACAAATCATTTTCTGAACATTCTATCTCTAATTCTGGACTTATTTTACAGCCCTTGTAAATAAGTATATCTGGATGATATAAAAGTAAGTCAGCTTTAATACCTACTCCAAACGTACCTCCAGAGCTCTCTAGATCTCCCATATTACTATAATAACATGAAACATATGGAAAAATACTGGGATTACATATATATGCCTCTATTTCACTAATTATATGGGATCTCTCTATAGCTACTTGTCGTTTTATTTCTTTCTGTTTAGCCAAATCCTTTGACATAATTCTTCTGTAGATTAAACTTTGGTCTTCTGCTGAGGCTAACAGAATCACCAGATATACGAACAGTACATTGCATAATAACATTACCACCTTCCTAATACACTATATTTCATGTCATCTATATAAATTTATCGTTATTTCGCTGATCATTAATGACTTCACCTAAAGTCACGTATCAGTCTAAGGTGAGACAATAATACCGCCTAAACATGCGGATGATGATGATGATGATGATGATGATGATGATGATGATGATGATGATGATGATGATGATGATGCATGCTGCACTAAGGGAAATTTGTAGAGACAGACGCTATTTTTTTTTCTTTTGAATTTCAAAAAAGAAATATATGTAAAAACTACGAAAGAATATATAACTCGATATATAATAATTTATACCTAGCTAAAGCTGCAAAAATATGAATACTTTTAATTTTATAATACAAATTACATAATGTGCTATTTAAGGTTAAACTAAGGGAATCAGAATGTGAATTATGGATTGTAAAATGTATAGGTCTGGTGCTGTAGAAATTTTACTGTAAAATAGGATTTGAAAGTATATAGGCTAGATTGGAAAATCTAGAATAACTAATACACATATATTCTGTGCTTTAGGTTTTGTTAATGTATACTCTCTGATGGTAGTTTTACGTGAATATAAGGTAAAAGATATAAGACGAAGTTTAGATAGATCTTTAAATTATACTTTGGAAAATAAATTCTGTAAGGATATTATTTCTAATAGAGAAAAACAAGATATTAGTGATTCTTCAGATTTACCGAAAAGAAAGTTAAGTAGCAGGCAACTAATAGAAGTTCTTAGACATCTGAACATACAAGTCCATAGGGCAGTCCTAGATGACTGCGAAAAATTACTTGAGTATTGTTTCATGTCTGAAAAAAATCAATCTAATAATGATAAGGGTAACACATTTCATGTGGGGATGGAAAACTTGGCAGCAAAAAGGATAAATGATTTGTGTCCATCTATTCAAAGTATAATAGATTATGTTTGTAGTACTCACTTCCCTCCTAAAATATTACATGGTGAAGCTTGGACTTTAAATAAAAGTATTATACAGATAAACATGTCTAAATATCCTCTTTATAGATCAGTTGGAAAAGATGGATCCCGTAGTCTTTTTATGGTTTTAGATATGGATGAAACTCTAGTCCACTGTAGCTTTGAAATGCTAGAAAATGGCATGGAACCAGATTTATTAGTTGATATAATCCCCTTTAGTTCTCCTTGGTGTGTTTATTTTCGGCCTTACCTTCAATTATTTTTACAGTATGCTTCATATTTGGGAGATTTGTGTATCTTTACTGCTAGCACGAAAGCTTATGCAGAAAAAGTTCTAAAGTCCATTGATCCTAATGGTAAATATATTAGATACAAACTTTTCAGAGAACATTGTACAGTTTATAAAAAAGGATATATGAAAGATCTGAGAATTTTTGAAGGTGTAAATATGGGGAAGACAGTACTAATTGATAATTCCTTAATAAGCAGTACCTTACAGTTAGATAATGCAATTCCAGTAGATAGTTGGTATGGAAACCCAAATGATAAAGAGTTACTGAAGTTATTAGTTCTACTAAATAAATTATACTGTTTGGATGATGTCAGACCATATTTGGCAAGGCGGTATGGATTTAGACAATGGGCCAACTATCACAGAGCTAAGGATTCTTTAGGACCAATATAAAGAGTTAGGGAATATTAAGTAATTATATCATACTACACTTTGTGTATCAAATTGTCACTCAATTATTAGCTGTAATGGACTTAAAGAAGATAGAAGACAGAGGTGAAATAAAGGGAAAAAGTGATAAAATAAGCTTTATGTGAGATTAGAAAATTATACGAATAGCTATGACAATATAATCAAGATAATTAGAATATAAAAACTACAATATATTGTGTTTTACCTTTTTTTTCTTTGAATTATTACCTGGTCTTGATTTGGGGCCCCAATTGTCTTCTGGATTAGGTAACCATCTAGGACCAACTTTAGATGCCAACAGTATACATGGGTGAATTTCAAACTTAATATTTAATGTAGAAATCGGTTTTTGAAGGAATTTGTGATGTTGACTGTTTTTTGGAGGATGCTCCAAAGCCCATGTTCTAAGAATATCCATTACAACCTGATTAGGGGCATTCGTTTTTAATGATAAAGGATCACGATGAAAGTGAGAAGATCTATAGCCCAAATGTCGAAGTGCAGAATGGAAAAGTGAAGGTTTCATCATTTCAAGATTCAAAAATGTACACATAGATGGTATGTGGTAATGTAATGGATTATCTGAGAGCTCATCTTTCATAGAAAGAAGTAAACCTTTAATTTTTTTTAGCATTGTAATATTTTGTAAAGATGACACTTTTTTTTCTTCAATATCACTGCATATTATCAATAATTTATTTAAAAAGTCTGGATCAAACAAAGGACCACTATAGAAGGGTCCCCCAATAACATAGTAACCAGAACCACATTCACAACATAATAAATTCTCTTCTAATATAGGAGTACTATTAATTGTGGAGCTTGCTGGAACTTTTAAATTATTTGGTTTATACTTTAACTGATTACTCACATTAGGACTTATAGATATTTCATCTTTAGGTTCTTCATTGTTACCACCATCTATAGATATATTGTGTCTTCTTTTTTTTTTGGGTTGACTCTTCCCAAAAGGAATTACATGAAAAGAAGGACAGTTAGTACACTGGAGAACTATTGACGTTTTCTGAGCTAATTGTTTACAAATTATAGGGCTGTGGACAATTTGGACGAAAATTCTAACGTAAAAATCGACACTACAACTAATTAGAGGTATTACTCCCTTCTGACATTTAGCAGCACAAGACATAATAGCATTTAGTAAAAGTCTAAGTGACATTTCATGCATGTAGCTGCTTTTCAATGCATTGCCTCCATAACGATAAAATGTTACCTCTGGCATATTCCCACATAATATTGGCATATCTGTAGATGTAAAACATACCATCCCTCCATTTTCACAAGCACTTATTGCACTTTCTATAAAAGGGCTGCATGTTCCATATGGATCTATATCAACAACAGAATACTTAAGAGTTAAATTTGGTTTTAAAATATTATTCAATAAATTAGAATGCCAAGATGAGTTTCCAAGAATTATAGATTTATTAGTCATTGAAGTAAATTCGCGTATAAATTTTGGATTTCCTAATGACAGCAAACGTGTAGCATCAGCACAGATGCAAACAAGTTTATTTGTATCAATTCCATTTAAGCGTGCATTCTTTTCCATTTGTTTAATTGCAATTGGATCATGATCTCCACATACTACAAAATCAACTTCATCTGCAAGCTCAATAATATAACGTAAAGATCTAAGACCTGAAGCTCCAAGTGGTTCTATTATTGTTAACTTTTCTTGTGATTCTACCTTCTTTGTCAAGTCTTCATCTTTAATAGTATGGCTTTCAATTCTTAATGATTTGTTTAAATTTCCGGATGTATCTGTTTTCTTTTCACTTAGTTGTTTTATTCGATCCTGATTTCTTTTTATTGAAAAAGCTTTAATTACTATCAAAGACAGGTCTCTATTAAAGATTTGAGCAGAGTTATAGAATACTTCATCATTCAAAGCATATATCTTTACTTTGCCTTCGCAAATATAATCTGAACATTTAGGTTCTGCTAATTTGGATTGTTCTACATTCATAATGAAAATATTTTTATAGGGATAGTGTTTAAATATTACACCATTACCTATTGTAGTTCTTCTGGTACTTGCAACACCTGGTAACCAGTAGTATAAAGATGACATTTGGCGCCTTAATATCACACTATTACCAGGTGTAATTTTGGCTATCATTTCCCTTTACTAACCCTAAAATGATTATCCCAGTAAGATGCTTTACATGTGGCAAAGTAATAGGAAATTTATGGCAACAATGGCTCGTTTTACTACAAAATGATGTTTCAGAAGGGTAAGTTGAAATTACGTTAATGATATTATGTAGAATACAACTTTAAAAGGCTTGACTTATTATTTTAGGGAAGCACTAGATAAATTGGGCTTAAGGAGATATTGTTGCAGGAGAATGGTTCTGACTCATGCAGATCTTATAGAGAAGCTACTTGCATATAACATACATGAGAAGAAAACTTTAATGAATTAGATATAAAGAGAAATCAACTCATTTTTCTTTATACAAAGGGATGTTCGGGAAATTCCCAACTAATTATATAATTCGCTACTTAGATAATAGGAAATTTAAGGAACTGAACTATTTATTTTTGTTTGCTACTTGTATCTAGTCGGACTTATTTAAGGACAGCTTGTCAATAATTATTGGGAGAATTTTTATACTAACCCAAAATACTAATTTAAGAAGACATGTAATTAACTTTCATATTATAAATTCAAATAGGGAGCTTTCACTTGCCTGTCATAAAGCGTATTTTAAAAGTAAACTCACGTCTAAGGATCTCCTGAGGTGAATCTAAATCTCATGATATCAAGAAAATAAGTAGGATAATATAGAGAATATCTGGTTTTTTTATCATTACCTCTAGTACTTTTAGGAAGAATAAACATAAATAGATAGTATAATAAATAAGAAAAGTGATAGATTTCCCAATTCTACTATTGTAATTTCACTGAAAAATTAAGGTAGACCCAGCCACCCGCTTAGCTATATATCAGGCTTAACTTATATTACAAGATTATTATACTGTAGAAATAATCTTAATACTCCCTATACATTTTCTGTGAGTTTATAGAAAGCCTTGTAATTACATAGTTATAATTATATACCACTTTTACCAAATTTCAACAGAAAAGGAAAATGATAAAAGTACTCAAGTAGCCATATATAGTAATTGCGTAACAATACAGCTATTGGAATATATTACTAGATATTACATCTAAGCTCCATAATTGAGTATCTCTATAGTGACTTGATACTAACTTTTAATCAATGTAGTGTAGATCTTTGAGTCTCGCAAAAAAAAAATTCGGTGTCGATTTAATATAATATTAACTAACCAGTTTATTTGCACCTGTCTCAAGTAATGGCGCCTTTTCTGTTAATAAATGAGGAGTAAACACTTTCTTTTCTAGCAAAGGGAGAATTTAGTAATCTTTTTTTGTAATATAAATGTCAGTGGTAGGTTTTGATATTGGGACTATAAATGCAGTAGTTGCAACGATAAATAGGGGGTCTGTTACAATTGTAAGGAGTGAACTATCTGAACGTACGACCCCTATTTTAGTTGGATATACAGAAAGTGAACGTTTGATAGGTGAAGCTGCACTCTCGAAATTAAAGTCCAATTATAGAAATACATGTCGATATATGAAGACTTTAATGGGTATGCTCCCAAGTAATTTGGATAGAGGAGAGTTAAAATATGCATTAGCTAGCATTGAAACCTGTGAAGATGGTACTTTAGGATACAAAGTCATGTACAAGCAAAAACCTCTAATAATTTACTTAACTAGAGTTTATGCAACGTTTCTAAAACGTCTAAAGGAGAATACTGAACGAAGTACTAATCAACAGATTCGTGATTTAGTTGTAAGTATCCCAGGGTATTATGATAATATTGCAAGACAAAATGTTTTGGATGCATTGGAAATTGCTGGAGTACAGTGTCTAAAACTTATGAACGAAGAAAGTGCAGTTGCCTTAGACTATGGGATTTTTAGGTCCAGTAGTTTTGGTGATAATGATGCAACAAATGTAGCCCTCGTAAATTGCGGAGCTGGTTATTTCTTTACTTCTATAGTTAAATTTACGAAGGGGAAATTTAATATCCTTGCTACTGTATATGAGAGGAAAGTAAGTGGCAGATCAATGGATAATAAAATAATTGAGTTTGTTGCACAAGAATTTAATGATAAACATAAGATAAATATACTGGATGACTTGAAGGCAAGGATTAAATTGGAGGATGCTGCAACTCGTTGCAAAAAGATTTTGAGCGCAAATCAAGAAGCTAACTTTATTGTAGAGTGTGTCTATGGAGAATATGATATAAACATGATAATTGAACGCTCTAAATTTGAGGAGTTATGTTCTGATATGAGGAGTGATATTTACTCTATGATAAAAAGTGCTCTTAAACAAGCTTCTTTAAACACAGAGGAAATCTCTTCAATTGAAATTGTTGGTGGTTGTAGTAGGATCCCATGGGTGCAAAAAGTTGTGAGTGATGCATTTGGTGGCAGGGAACTTTGCAAAACACTTAATGCAGATGAGACAGTTGCAAGAGGCTGTGCTTTACAAGCTGCAATGTTATCTCCAATTATTAAAGTTAGGGAATTTTCTATGACGGAAAGATTCCCCTATGAAATTTTACTGTTTTGGCAAAATACTACAAATTTACAGGACTTTAAGTCTACAGTTTTGTTCTCTTCTGGAAGTGATTTAAATGTTCTGAAAAATTCTACATTTACGAAAACTGAACCTTTTGAAGTATTTTTTAGATATTCTCCAAGTAATATGTCCTCTTCTTTAGACTTAGGGAGATATTTACTACAAATACCAGTTCAAGCTTCCCAAGGAGATACTAAAGTTAAACTTTATATTCGGTTAGATAGGAATGGTATTTTATTATTGGAAAGAGTTGAGTTGATTAGAGAAGAAAAGGTAATTGAACCTTACCCAAGCCCAGAAACAGGAAGTACAGCCATAGGGGAAGAAGAAACGCATACAAACCCTGGAGTTGAGGTACCTACTAGTGTATCAACCAAAACTAGAGTGAAACGTTCAAATGTACCATTTACAATGATAAGTAAATTACCTGGATATTTAACAACGGAAGACAAAGCTCTTTATATAGAGGAAGAAAAGAGGATGAGTTTAGAAGATTTGGAAGTACACTTGACTAGAGAAAAATTAAACGAGTTAGAAACTTATGTATTTGATATGCGATCTAAATTATCTCCAGGTAGTATCTTATATCCTTTTGGAGAGAAAGAAACTATTAATGAATTTGTAGCTTCTTTAGCTAGAACAGAAGATTGGATATATGATAATTATGCAGCTACAAGAAACATATTTGAACAAAAATTAATGGAACTCAGGTCTTTTGGTGATCCTATTGAAAGAAGATTTTTGGAAAATAATCAATTAAAAGAAATACAAACTCACATGAACTCCTTATTTGAACATTTCAACAATATATGTACAAATCCTGATACAGACTTTACTCCTGAAAGCAAAGCTGAAACTCACCAGGGACTTATATCAAAGTACCAAGAGTTTACAACATCTTTGAAACAGAACCTAGAGGGCCGTGATCTATATCAAGAACTAATTGTACCAATTTCTACTCTTAGATCTTTATGCTCGGAAATTCAGGACTTCTGTAATCAGACCTTGAAACCTCTTTCTAAAACTCAACAGGAAGTACCATATACAGGAGATCAAGAAGTTCAGGAACCTAAATTAAATGAAGATGTAGCAATGGATACTGAGATGCAAGAAAGCAAAGATGAAACTAACAATGAGACAATGGAGATAGAATAGAGAATATATACATGATAAAGTCTTAGACTTTAGAAATTAATCAATTAGGTAAAATATTAAAGAATGTGACCTAAAATTGTATAAATAGTAAATGAGATATCTCGATAAACTCTAGTAAATCTAGGAATGCTTGAATACGCTTACATTATCAATTCTCGATAATTTAACATCAATGTAATATTAAGTTAGCAAGTAATATCAACTTAAACTAGAACTTTAATTTTTAATATTTTAACTACACAGTCTAAATATAATCTAGTACTGCAGCACTCTTGGAAATTCAAAATATTTCGCAATTTTATTTGAAAATACTTAGATTAGTTGGGAGTTCAGTATTTTCTAATTAAATGAGCAGAGGTTCTACAAGATAATTTTGCTTGTAATATTTAATATAGTGTTGGGGAATGCTTGAATAGCTTAGAATTTTATATCTTGTATCATATTGGTTTTTTTTTGGACAACTAGCTCATTAGCTTATATTTGCATAACTCTAGTAATAAAATTCCAAATTTTAATACCCAATTTAAGGTAGTTCTCTAAACTAGATAGATGACTATTAAGTATATTCCAGTAATCTCTAACTTATACAAATTCCAAATATAAAGAAAATTTAGGAAGTTAATCACAATAATAAGCTAATAAATTTTTAATTTTGTGATTTTCTCAAAATATTTGATAATAAAATTCCTTCCTATTGAGAAGTTGGAGACAACTTAAGTTGGTTGTCTGATAAATTAATCTCACTGTGCTCCTTCACTTGATTTTCTCGCATATTTTGTTTACATAAGTATATATAATGAGGTAGTGGAGGGGGTACCTTTTTACCACTTCTATATCTTGGTCTATTGCGGTCATATTTCATATAACATGCATTGCAACAAATCTGTTTATCCAAAAAGGGAGTATTCTGGGAAATTGAATTTTCTGAATTGTTGGTATTACTCATACTATGGGTTTTATATATATCAAATGTATTCAAAAAACGCCATTGAGATGTCTCAGTTGTGCCACATATAGTACAAATAGCAGAGCTTTTATCAATCTTCCTTCTTCCTCCAGAAAGTGATTTAGATTGTTTCCTTGAAGATTTATTAGATGAGGTCTTAACTAAATTTTTTTGCTTGCCCTTTATGGTAGCCTTAGAGCAAGACTTTAAATCTAAATTATTGTCGCAGTATCTCCAAACTGAGCTATGAGACTCAGTGGGAACTTTATCTAATAAGGAATTATCTGGACTAGTATCACATTTTACTTTTGACTTAGTTGTAATGTTAAATTCTTGCTTACAACCAAGTTCAGCTAATATACTCATCAAACTTCTATTATTATCAGAGGTTTGTTGATTATTTTGGGGTTGCGTTGGAGCTAAAGTGCATTGATTAGGAGTACTAACATTAGCCATATTATCTCTAGATGTTGAGATTATTGGCTCTGGAGTAACAGATCCTGCATATCCTGTGTACAAATTATAAGGAGATAGGATTGATGAACAAAGACCTAAATTATAATATATATTATACACCATCATTTGGTAATAACAACTATTTAATAGATTATTTAGATAGGTTGGTTTAATGGTACTTGTAAAAATATTTGGTTGAATTGAAAATAAAGATTCCAAATTAGAGAGACTGGAGTTTTTAAATATAAAAGTTTCATGAGTGCCATTTAATAAGCTGGGAGGGAGTAAGTTATTTAAATTATTTACATCTGTATTTCTTAAGTATTTAATATTATGGTCCTTCACTTCTTCATTTGTTCTATTAAATATTGTACTGATTTTATCAATATGATCTTCATTCCTCTCTAATGATATATGACCTGTAGGGGAAGAGTTTGCGCTAACAAACATAGTAGGAGGACTATCTGGTATCATTTGAAGAGCTATATTTGAAGTTCCTTCATCAAAATTTCCATTAATTACCTCTTTATTACTCAAAATCTTATCTACGTAGTATTCAGTTCGTTGATATTCTGTCATTTATTCAATATTACATTACCTTTTAGTTAATTCAATAGTTTTTTTTAATCCTTAATATCTTTTCTTTATTTTAAGATCTCAAAATTATAATATCTCACACCACTATAGATGACCTAATCTTATACTTTCATCACTATTTTCTGGAGATCAGTTATACCACACCATGTATGCAATGTCAGCTGCAATCCTATTGATCCGTATAGTAAGAAGTTACTTGCAGGTGACATATATCCATGACGTCTTGTCGTATTATTGATACTATGTTTGGCGCCAAGATATGATAAAAAGTGATAATAAGGGTGAAAATTACAATAAAATGTCAGATATTTCCTAAATCTGTAAGTCTAATTAACACTATATAACTATGTTATATTAGAGTCTTATATTGCAAATGTTTGGAGCTAGTTCTGATAGTCTACAGACAATTCTGAGATCTAGATGCACTGACATGTAATATCTAAGTTGTACTAGTGTGAAGAGTGACAACTCATTTTCATAGTTTCCATAGAGGCACAAATGTAGTGTATTAAGAAGATTTATTGAAGTATTTACCATACTCATAATCCACAAAACGAATTATATCGAAATTTAGTATTAAAGCAACACCAAATAGGGTTATTCATCAGATGTGATATCTTGTACTCTTTGGTTGGGAAATCTGCCTGGATTGTTGCTGTTCTGTTTGAATCTCTTCCCACCATTGAGGTTGAGCTACTTCAATTGGAGGATCCTGTAATTTAATTAAAAAGAAGGAATAAGGTTTGTTTATAATATACATTTAAAAATGTAGATATAATCAAAATCATGAGGAGCAAAAACTTACTTTACAACAACCAAGTAAACGAAAAATAAAAAGTGGATCAAAATTCATTTAAACAAGTAAACCAAATATCTCAAGCTAGTATAACAATTCAGAGGTAAATCCCCTCACGAGAAATCAGTAGTTTGTGCGCTATTGTGGAACATATTTTTATATTAGTTTTTTAAGAGTAGCGTAGTAGTGAAAGGAATTTAGACTTTTTTTTTACATTAATGTACTGATTGCATTTATTCTTACTCATTTCAGTAAGTAGATTTTAGAGATCTAGTAAAAGTGAAAACCTAAAATTGACTAGCTAACCCTTAGATAAAGTGTGTATTTCGTATGGTATAGATTGATACTATTATAGTTCACAGGTGAAATGCCTTTACCCTCCCTCCCCCCCCCCCCCCCNNTATATGGTTCCAAAGCCATTCAACTTGCTCCCTTGGATTACAGCATATTGATGCTAGAGAATATTCTTCTTGTTGAGAAATATCGATGGGTTCAGGTTTAATTGGTACAATATCATGAGGTAAGCTAAGTGGAGCAGCACCAAGTACAGCCATTGGGATGCATTGTTGTATTGGATATGTTACTATAGGGGTTTGATCCATTGGCCCTAATGCATCAACACTCGCAATTTCTTTTGATTCAAGACCTTTTATTAGATTTTGAGCTCCAGGTGGTAAAGATTCAATATCTACAATACCTGCTGCTGCTTCGCAGCCACATAAGGAAATTTGATGAGGAGCTAAATTAACTTGTTGTGGTGCCCCAGTTACTAGGTTATAAACAGCTTGTTGCTGTAACATGAAAAATTCCTGTGTATACATATCTTGGGTCTGTATTGTCGGTGTTAATATCCACTGATTTTGTAAATATGTCATCATCAATGGATTACCAGGAGACATTGGTAATGGATCCCATAATTGTCTTTGTAAGTTCATCTGTCTTTCAAAGCTTTGCATACGTTCTAAGCTAGGTTCTTCATTAGAGTTTATACCATCCATAGCTTCTCTGTAGGGAGTTATCATCCTATCTATTTCCATCTCACCAACCAATATTCTCCTTTCCTCTAATAAATCAGCATTAACTCTCATCCACATTGCATGGAAATCTGCTTGTGATAATTCGGCTGGGTTCATTAAATGAACATCCATTTCTTTTTCACATTTCCCAAACTCTACATCAACTGGTATGGGTTTAATAATATCCTCATAAACGAAATATGGAACTTCTCTAAGACATTCAACTTCATAAACTTCTTCAGTCAATTTGAACTTAGGAACTACACGTTTCCTGACTGGTATTGGGACATAATGGTCTCGGAATTCAAGTACTGGGACCTGTATAGGAACTATGAATGGCTTTGGAACCATATATGGTACTGGAAGTTCAATAAGTGAAGGTACAGCATCACCAACTGGCACTCTAGTTATACTCACAACCGTTTGCCCATCAGCTGGTATAGAATTAGGAGGGAATATTGGTAAAGATTCAGGTGGATTAATTGTTGGAGCTTCTGGTTCCTCAACATAGGTAACTTTTTCTACCACCTTCTCTACAGTTTTATACTCAATCACTGGTTTAGTCACAACTTTCTCGACAATCTCTTCTTTAGGTATGTACTTCACATTATATCTAACCACCGGCTCTTCAACTATCTTCTCAATCGTCTTAATTACTGGCACTTCAACAACCTTTTCTCTATATTCAGGGACTACACGTGGTACTGTCCTAACAACTTCTTTAACTTCAATATCTGGAACAACTGTTTCTACACGCTTAACCAGTGGTACTTCAATTGTTACACTAGATTGATCTTCAGGGATCTGAAGAGATGGTACTAACAAGCGTTGTTGCTGTTGCTGATCATCTACAGTATCAGCAAAGTGAGCATTACGCTGATGCCCTGAAGATGAACTAGAACGTTCACTACTGCTCATCTCAAATATTTCAAATCCTTATAGTTCGCAAGCAATTCCTTCTCCTTAACGTACTCTATTACATGTGCTAGACTTAGGCGTATTTATTTCCGTATAAACACACATAACAGTGTACACACTATTGATTATTTAATCACTCACTCTATATATAGACATGATAATACGTCTGTTGAGATCTATACGACTTTTCTGAATTCTTTCCTTCCTACCTTTTTTAATACTATCTTTAATAAAGTTTAATAATTTTTCTTTTTAAATTTGGAATATCTTAATCATTCTTAGTTATGGATGTGATATATTAGATTTTAGGTCTATAATTGTTTAATACTTTATATTACCCACAGGTGTCATATTATTAGAAGAGATTATATTTAAGATCCCTACATTTGGGGATATTAATGATTAATTTAGTAACTGTTTAAATACAGTATATACACGAGATACTGTATTTATGCATAGCTTTAAGAGATTAGGAATATTTTAGTTCTACCTACATGCAGAATATACCGCTTCCAATACGTGCTAAATATAAATACTTTTTATCTGTAATAGAAAATGAATTAGATAGTATAAAGGTTACTTAATTAACTTTAAGTAAATCTTCTTTGATATAGACGAATATAGATTAGTATCAGGTAAAAATTCGAAATTAGAGATCATATTGATAAAATTCAATATATATGACCTCAAGCAATTAGACCAATATCTATATGTAGTCCTGAGTAATATTGAACATCTAGTCTTATATAAATTCAATTAAAGTGTAATATTAAATTAAAAATGACATATATAAGAGAAATTCGTGGTAAGAGGGGAAAATTAAGAATAATAGTATCTCTAGGCATACAGTAAAACAGATCTAATAGTTCTGCAGGTATATAAGTTTATAACTACCAGGTAATTTAAAAAAAAATCATAGATTTCAATAAAAATAACCTATACATTTGGTTATTTTCCATTTAATTAGTAGCTTATGTAACGTCTAAAAGACACAACGCAACTTCCAAATAAGCATGTGTGTGCATATATATACGTATATATTATATTTTATTCAATATTATAGGCTGACCCATGTAATAGCGGGGGTGATCCATAGGTTCAAGTTTGAACTTAGTAGGATTCACTAATACTAGTAACAGATAGATCTTTGATTAACGAAACAATGTCAGATCAAGAACATATTACTCAACATAGTATGTCTAATACAAGTAGAATATTGGAAGTATCATCTACTCAGGTAGAAAAAAATGTAATTGAAGTACCAGAATTACATTTTCATGAAAGGTATGCAGCTGTAGATATTCCTATAGTACAAGAAAAGATTCGATATGAACCCAAGGAAGTGATTCAGGAACGTGAAGTTCATGTAGTTAAGCCTATGTATAAAGAGAAGATAGTAGAGGTTCCGCATTATAAAGTTGTCGAAAAGGTTATTGAAGTCCCACAAGTTGTTTTACAAGAAAAACTGGTTGAAGTTGAAAGAGTTGAAGTTATTCCCAGATCATCTGCCAGGTCAGGGGAGACTGAAGGTATTGAAAATGTTCCTAGATCTACAAGATCACATGTAACAACAGAAAGGAAACCAATGGAAATTGAAACACAATATCGACAAGTTCCAAAGCCCATTGAAGTTCCAATAGCATTCTATTCAGCTATACCTGTTCCTATATTGATTGATAGAGCAGTCCCCGTACCAATGGAACTACAGATAATTCAAGATATTTTGTGCCCAAAAATTGAGCCTGTATACAAAGATATTCCTATACCAATACCAGTAAAAAGGACAATTGAAAAGCCAGTACCAGTTGGACTTTATGATCATCCTGAATTATTACAGAAGTATTTACATGATCCAGATGAACCACTACCTAATCCACTAACTGTTCTGGAACAGATGTCACAAAGTGCATCTATGGCACTTTTACACCAACAGTCAACATTTACAATGATACAACAACAACAGATACAACAAATGCAATCACAGCAACAGATACAACAAATGCAATCACAGCAACAGATATAACAAATGCCATCATAATTTCGGGAGAATTCATAGGGATAAGTCTAGGGTTTTTAGATATTAAGAGAAATTAGGTGAAGAGTTTTTACTAAGGCTTTATAATGAGCATACTATTTCAAATATGAAATTAGTGTAATTTTACACTTAATATTAAAAATAAAAAACACTAGTTTATTGTTCTGTTGAAAATCGTTGCAAAATCAAATATATGATTGCTTTTTACAATAAATCCTTATGACTCATGTATTGAAGAGAAATCATGCAATAACTGCTTTAAAGAGTTCATTATTTCCATTGATTGTTCTTGATTAGGAGATTCTACAAATAAGCGACATATATCTTCTGTCCCAGAAGGTCTTATAAATGCTCGACAAAGATTATTGTTATAGTTAACAAGATTATCAATTTTTTCTTGTAATTCTGTTGGTTGTATAAGGAATTTTTCAGTTTGTTTGTCACAGACTAATGTATCTAATTTACTTCGTGGCAGAGGTATTTTGTCTTGTACGGTAACTAAATCATGATACATTTGAACAGCAAATTGACATCCATAAGTTCCCTGTATAAATATACGAGATGCTTCAAAAGCTAATAAATCTGACATTCCATCCCCAATTGCTGGATTAAAAATATTTAAGAAGCAAAAGAGTTGTTTAAGTGTAGAACATTCACTACACTTCATGTGACTAGGATGATCATATCTACAGTTACAATTTGATAAGTACAATTTCCTTAATTTCTCAGCCCATAATATTAGCTCCTTTCTATTATATATGACTGTACCATGTCCATTTGACTCGAAATATATTGCAACTTCATAACTTTCAGCCTTTCGATGAAGATGTTTAACTCCAGTTGGTACACAAGTTACTTCGGATTCAAAAAAGTCCTTATCCAATGAGTTTAATAATTCAGAAATATAGAGTGTACTTGAACTATTAGCATAAGCTGTTTGTACAGCACCTACTTTTAATCTGAAAGTATCATCTAAAGTACTACAGTTTTCTTTATTTATGTTAGAAATAATTTTTCGAAATAATGTTGTTATCACATTGATATAAATTGCTGCTAAACGATCTCCATCAATTAATATGATTTCGGGATTATTCTTCTTTTTTGTAAAATAAACAATTCTATCTGCATCTCCATCAAAGCTTGCAACATAATCAATATCTGCTATATCGAAATTTTCATTATCATAAAAATTTATTGGGGCTATTTTATTCTTTTGAATATACTCAGAACCACATTGATCATTTAGTAGTTCTGGATTATCATCATTTATCTGTTCCATGCATATATTAGCAGTTAATTTTAAACACTCAGAATATCTTCCAATATGATACTTTGCAACTCCATTTGCAACATCTACTAAAAATCTGCCATTCGAATTATAGGAATTATCTTGTATTGTATATAATATCTCACTTTGTGTAATATTTTCAACAAAAAGTTTAAAGTAATATTCATGATAAGCATAGTACAGAGCAAGTGAATCTTCAACTATCTTCTGATTAAAATCATCTAAGTAGCTCCATATATTGGGTGTTTCTATAGGTAGTAACTCATTTAAAGTTCCATTAGCTAATGCTACAATAAAGTGTAATTGTGGAGTTGTTACATAACCAAATTCGTAATAGTTGTCAACTCCTAAATTATCTAGAGTATCTTTAATATATCCTACAAGTTCAGGTGATGATGGTCTTGTATCATACCCAATTAATATGTGAGCTTTATTAAGGTCTAGATTTATATTCCTCAATTTAAACTCTTCATAATACTTATCAAGTTTAGTTAAAGGACACTCTGAGTTCATAACATCACTAGAAATTTTCTCAAATTCTATATTAAGCATAGATCCACTAATATCAATTATTTTTAAGCCATTATCTTGTATTTTATTATGTGATGCAGTAATAATAATACCAACCCACTTGTTCCCCTCAGAAGCACTTCGTAAGCAAGCGATTACAGTACTGTATATCACTATTTGTCTTAAATTTGTTGGATAAGATTCGTAATTCAGCCTAAATCCAGCAGTTCCATATGTTAGTGGTCCTAATGGTTTAATAGTAGCACCACTACTCTCAATTACCTTGCTTAAACTATGTCTTAATAGGCTCATTTAATTGTAAATATCTACTATAATGTCCAAAATACTCAGATATTACTTTGAATTAAAACAGAAAATTAAAATTCCAAAACTTAACAATTGAATTGTTACCCAATAGTAGTAAATATAATATATATTTCGACCCGTAAATCTTTATTCTTTTTCCCGGTTATCCACTGATTTCTTTTTACCACATAATTTTTTTTTTTTTAATTTAACTTTAATATTAAGCATTTAATATATTCACACATAATAGAAGTTCATTTAATAATAATTCAGATATGGATAGTTACTCTCATTCTGAAAATAGTCAATATGAATATAATACAAATTTGGAAAAGAGAGGCAAATCATCAGTAAAAAATTCACTAAGTAACTTAAAGTTTGCCATAAATATTAGAGAAAATAAGGTAAGTTCGTTTGTGTATGTTAATAAGTGGAACTTTACTTATTTCGTACACTGTGACCTCTTTTTTTCTTAAAATAAAATTAAAAAAAAGTGCATGCATACGTATATTGAATCATTTTTTTTTTTTAATCTTAAAAAATTCCTTTAGAACCTCCAAAGTACAAAATTTCAGCTACCAGCTGTAATTTGTGGTGTAAATAATAATTTATATAGAGTGAATGATAACAATGAACAGTACACAGTTGATATAAACGATGATGTGGAGGAAAATATTTTAACAATATTACCATTTCTATATAAAAATAGCTTAAAATTAAGTCCATTTAATAAATTGAAGTAATTAATTTCGCAATTTATAATGAAATTAAGATTTTGGTTCTTTTTTTTTTATGTAAGAAGACTAGTCATATCTTTTCTCTTTTTGTAATAGCTCATTAAAAAAATTTTGCATGGACTTGCATGCAAATTCAAATATTTTAAGATATTGATTATTATAATATTGGGAATATTGTGTGAATGTATTATATCGATTGTTATATATTGGGGTTATTCTCAAATAACTAAGATGCGAACGAAGTAATTACTGAAATTACTTGAGTGAATTGCTAATATATATCCTATTTAGAGTATCTAGAGCTAGTGTTAGATGTATTGCGTAGAAGTAATGTTACATATAAATAAAGGGTGTAAAGTATAAATCTACATAGTGCAAGGTTATTGTTTAAGTAGAATTATGTTATATGATAATTTATACTAAAACTGATAGCGGAAATTCCCTTAGTGCTCTAATTGTGACTGTTCAATATAAAATATTTTATTTTAGGATTTACCTAATTCTGGGTTTACTAAGTTACAATCCAGAAATATCTCAGCTTGTTTTAAAACGTTCGATATTTCCAAAGTGGGAATTATAAAAGGTTATACTTTGAATATGGACTAGTTTAGAATATTTTCCTTACTATTTCTCATCTGATTTATAAATTTAAGTATATAATAAGATGGAGTAATATTGCCAACATTTGATTGGTTTATATCTTTAATACTTGACCTCAGGAAGGAAATTGCATTATTCCTAACTTTTTCATCAGGAGATTCTGTTAGCAAAGAAGCAGAAGCAAATTTCACAGTATCACATGCCTGGCTTTCAATAAATTGAACTAACAAATTACATATGGAAATTTCTTGATAATTCAAATTTGATGTAAACCCATTATCTAATGGAAATTCATTACATGATATACCTTCTGGATCTAACAAAATCTTAAGTTTCGGAAACTTAATTATTAACTGTGCAACAATAAACATCAAGTTACAACTTGCAATTGAGTTTCCCAATATAGAAAGGAACCATGATATATTTATAAGATATAATAACAATACGTATAGATAGTTTATGTTAGTTTTGCATATTGTTGAAATCTGCATTATTAAATGAGTCATATCATTACTTTGAAATGTATTAATTATTTGACTATATTTATTGGAATCTGAGCTGTTATATCCAAGGATAGATATATTTGATATAAATACTTCATTTTTATGTAGATTATTCTCTCTTACATTTATACTATGAATTTTATTGTTTAAATTAGGTTTAAGTTTATTATGAGATTTATAAATTTTACTGAGGAAAGTTTCAGATTCCTTAATTCTTGTTAATAATGAGCGAATTATCCAAGATTGATCCCGTTCTAATTCTTCATTTGATTTAATTAAATTTTTTAAAAGTATAACTGCAGTTTTCATTATAACAAAGAAATTTACCCATGTAATTGTAAATGAATTTTCATTCAATAACTTATTTTTTATAAGTCCAATTAATTCAGAAGTGAGTTTTTCATTTATTCTATGACTATAGTGAGAAATTCCCAAATATATATATTCTAAATCTTCTTCATCTATCATAAGGACTTTAGTATATAAGGCAAAAAGTTTATTCAAAATAATTTCTTCTCTTTTTTTTAGCACTTCAATATTATCTCTCGTACTATTAGTTTGTTGTAGTTCTTCAGAAATATTTTCATTAATAGATGATGAATTCTTACCAAATAAACGCACCATTTCAGTTTTAGATTCTTGTATTCTAATCCATGGTGAATATTTAGTGAATGGCTTTAGTATCCAACAGGTTAACTTATATTTGAGACTTTTTTTCGACTTAATATCTAAAAATAATACCTGGTAAATTATTTCAAGAGCTTCTACTCCTATTTGCAAATTAATATCACTTGTTAAAATATTTGTAAAGCAGTCACTACAATATTCTATATATGTATTGTTTATTTCCTTGTGTCTTGACATTAGATATAAAATTAACCATCTCAACAGTATTACATGATGATTAAAGTGAAATGTAAACTCTAATAAGTCAGCTGATGCTTTTACTACTGATCTTTTATTAATAAATTTGCAATGAACAGACTTTAAAATCTTGCAAAGTAGAAGACATGTTCTTTTGTAAATATTAACAATCTTCCTCTCAAATGATTGAATTTTTTGTAAATCTTTACTAATCATTACATTATCAGTCTTTTTTATACTTAAATTCATTATATGTTCTGATATTTTATATCCAGGTACAATATCTCTAATAACTAATGTTAGGGATAATATTGCCAACTCGGTTAAATCTCCATTTACTTTAATTCTATTAGTTTCACAAAATGATAGTAGGCCCTCAAGAAGGGCTATATTTTCTTCTGGATGAGCCATGACTGTTTGGCAAAGTACAGCTATATCCCTGGGAGTCTTTATGATAGATGTAGTATGACTATCAAAGTCAGTTTGATTTACTTTATTCTCTAGTTTATTTGCTGTGCATGTATTGCAGTTTGTATCAACCTTATTTAAAGCATACCTTTTTTCAAGTAATTCTAATCTTCTAGTTTTAGTCTTTGTTAGTGAAGGGTTTTTGTTTATTTTTGCTAGGTCTCTCTTTGGAGTAGTCCATCCACTGTCTCTTGTAAATATTGGTAATCTTGATTTCTTTTCTGCCAATTCAGACCACCTATTAAAACTCTTTAAAGATCTCTTTAGTCCATATATATCTTCAAGTTCCATTGTATAAATTTCAATACTTCGCTAAAAGACAATATAGATATTATCGTAACTTTCTGTACTTTCAGTTACATTTGCCCGCTATATTAAAAGATGCGGTATGACAGTCTTTAATCTTGAAATTATTTAATATATAGTTAATGAGTACTAAAAAAAATCGGCTTATATGAACATTGCATACAAATAATTTTTAATATAAAACAGAATCTTATATTATATTTGATAGAATTAATGTATGTACTTTTATTTAAGCATATATTCAAGGAACTCATTCCAGTCTATAACTCCATCTCTATTAGTATCTGCTGACTTAATAATTTGATCCCAGTCTCTATGATTTAATAATTTCTGTTTTCCACTACAAAGTACCTTTTCAAATTCATCAACTGTTAGCTTCCCATCTCCGTCAATATCCATTTTATTAAAAGCAGCTCTAATAACACCCAATTCAGCATCCCGCCACTCATAACAAGCTGCAAGGAATTCAGTATAACTTATGGAACCTGTATCGTCTACATCCATAGCTTGAACAATTCTATTAATGTCCCATTGAGGAATTCCCACACTCTGTAAGCCATCCATCAATTCTTCTGGGGTTAAGATTCCATTGCCATCTTGGTCTAACTCTTTAAATACATGTGTAATATTTCTAATTTGAGATCCTGTAACATTTAATTGATGAGCCATCATATTTACTAGGGCTTGTTTAAGCTGATTCTGTTTCATATAAAGTTTCAAGTTTTGTAAAAGACGTGCACTCATTCCAATAGGCTGTACATTTGTTTTTGCTAATTTAAACCAAGGATGTGTCAATATAGCTGCTGCTTTAGGACGCTTTTTTGGATCCTTTTGGAACATCAACTTCATTAAGTCAATTCCTTCAGCTGATATATGTACACATTCATGTTCATAGTCAGGTTCACTATTGAGTACCTTATTTTTCACTTCCTTAACAGACTTCCCAGAAAATGGTAGAGTTCCTGCCAAAAGAAAATACATTATGACGCCAGCACTCCATACATCACATTCCATAGTTATGTCACGCATAAAAACTTCGGGGGCCATATATAATACTGTTCCAGCTGCATGGCTACTGTGTTCATTTACAGTCTTAAATATCTCTGCCAACCCGAAGTCAATAATTTTTATCGCTGAATGATGAAACTTCTCCTGCATCAATATATTTTCAGGTTTTAAATCCTTATGAACAATCTTTCTTGAATGAAAATAGGCTAAGGCTGCCATGATTTGACGCATTACATGTGATACATATTTTTCATTTAACCTAAAACCTTTATCTACTGCTTCATGAATTCTTTCAAATAATTCTCCTCCTGCACACTTTTCCATTATAATATACATATGGTCTGTATCTTCATATACTTCAAAAATTCTAATAATATTTGGGTGATCTAAGTTCTTTAATACAGCAACTTCAGCTTCAATTTGGTCAACAGAGACATTTGAAAGAGACTTATCAATCATTTTACAAACTCTATTCAGATTACTACACTTTTCTCTAACGAAAAATACCTGTCCAAAAGATCCTTCACCTACTTTTTCCACAAAATCAAATATACTTCTAATATCATCAGCTTTTCTTAATGAGGTACGCCTTATAAATTGATCCCTTGTAACTAAAATGGATTTTTCAGGATAGTACTTATCTCTTATACTGCATAATAGATGCCAAAAAAATCTTGAAAATTCCTCGAAAGTTAAAAATCCCGTTAATTCTTCATCATATTTATTAAATATATTTGTTAGCATGCTGTTATCAACTGGAGGAAGTTCCAAGTTCACTGACAAGCGTTCCAGCAATCTTTTAGTTTCTTCCATGCTTAATTTACCTTTTTGACCTTCATCAAATTGTTCAAAAGATGACTTGGCACTCATTAAGAAGTTCTCTTTGCTTGAAAGAGCCAATGATAAGCGCATTCTAATTGTCTCCAAGTTACTTCCTTGTGAGCCGAGACTTTCATTTATATATTCTACGGACTCACCAGACATCTTATAACAGAAATATTTAAATTGCTTAATTTAAGGATCAGGTTTTATTGCAAGAAATATCACTTGGTAGAACATGTACAGATCACCCGCTAAATATGCCCTAACCCCAACGAAATTACATAAATTTACCGCTAGTAGGACACTTAGCGCATTTTTTTCTACCACTTTAGGAGACATCTAAGGTATTATTGAGCGATTACAAGGAAAGTTCAATTTAGACTATTATCCTAGAATAGGGATATTTTTCACTATAATATATATGTGTATATATTGATACATTATTGATACTGATTATCTTCCCCATTTTTTTGTAAATATTTATATTTTGTGATATTCTACTGTTAGAACATCTCGTAAATAAGTAGACAAAAAACATGAAATAGAATTATAAAGAGTTATAATGATGAGTATTTGGTATTTGGAGGTGGTATTGTAAAGCAGTTATTTGAATATCATGTAATAGAGATTGCTAGCTTCTCTTTATCTAGTAACTTTCTACTTTACAAGTACTATTAAGAAATTTAGATTTAAAGCTACTTTTTTAGATATTCTAGGTTGAGAATTATTTATAATTTAAGGAAATTTAGTAACTTATTAGGAGGAACTTATATGACGGAGATATTATACTTTAGCAAACTGTAATTATGCTAATCTAGTTCTACTAAATTAGTCATTCCATTAAATATATTGCTAAGTAACTACTTTAAACGAATATAAACATTGATATACTTCTAAAGAAATCTTGAAGTGCCTAATATATTATTAGATAAAGGTATTTAAAATATAGTCCCTTTTCATGAACTTGATAAGATAGTTTGGATACTATAATAAAGATATATAAGTACTTTCCCTTAAAAGAAAAGGACAATACATTATTAGTATATAATGAAAAAAGGAAAATATAGCAAGATGTATGTGAATTAAAAAGTACCAACAACTTTTCTAAGTGTCAAGGAGGGCCCTGAAATTAGCTTCCATCAAACAATATTGACGCCAATTTTATAGCGCTATAAGACTTTTTTATTTAATAGTCAGTTTCTTATTCTTGTTTACTAGAGAAAGAATAAGACTAAAGTAAATTTGCTTACTTCTATAGCAAATTAGATACAGGTGAAGACATATTAACTGGATTGACAGGACTGTTTCTAATTTATTTATGTATGAGAAACAATACAAGAGTCTTTTAATAATATAACAAATTAGGAATTTGACAGTTTCCATACATTTTTTAGGATATGAAGGAAAGTGTATATCGAATGATTGAACGTGGTGAACGGTCTGCTTCTATTGTTCAGGAGTTAATTGAAAATGAATATGTATCTGGTTATTTGAAGAAGTGGAGCCCCGTTATTGGAAGAGGATGGCAATCTCGTTATTTCTCTCTTTTAGAAAAAGATAGAACATTAATATATTGGATTAGAAAACCAACATATAGAGATGAACAACCTAAAGGCTCTATAAATTTGAAAGTTGTAGAAAATGTATTTGCAGATGGACCATTAGGGATTACTCTAAGTACTCCTCAACGTGATTATCAGTTGCGAGCTTCCACTCCGACAGAAAAAGATAAGTGGATGGATGCAATAATTTTATGGACATTAAAAAGTCGTAAAATGCGTTCAAGAACTGAGGATACAAGAAATTTTCGATTTAGTAATTTGCTAGTAGATGCTACCCAATCTTGCTTTCACTATATTGTTGAAAGTTTACTCAAACCTTTTAAAAAGTCAGCAACTAGAGCGATAGAGGTTGGCCCTGAAACATTATCTAACTCTAATAAAAGAAGATTTCTGAAAGATCGTGGCTTATATGATGTTATTATGAAGGCTTGGGAAATTAGCAAGGAAATTATAGCACAAAATGAGAACAATGTTAAAATAATAGGAGATAAGATCATTGAATCTAATTCACTAGATATTTATTGTCAAGGTGGAAATAGAGTTAATTATAAGACAATAATAGAAGAAGTAGATCTATCTTTAAATACTTGTGGAAATGAGATATCTTCAAGACATGTCAGTGAAGTTCCAATAGCTGATGAAAGATGTCCCTTAACATTAGAAGAGGAGATAGAATATGTTAGGAATAATCAGCACAAATATAGCATTCAACTTGCTGATATAATGCTTCAACAGTTATCTGCTAGTTCTAAGGATGCATTCTTAGATAATTGTACATTTGGATTAATTTATATAAGGCGAGAAAATAGTATTTTACCTTTTTTTAATAATGGTGTTTTCTGGGGTCTACTTATTTGTTCTAGACCTCTCTCAGATGCTCATCATCCATATCCATCATCTACTTTGGGCGAAAGAACAATATTAGGAACAAATTTTGAACAATACAAATATATTTCATTTGAAATCAATAGTGGAGGATTGGATTCACTATTAAGAAATCCATCCTTATATCCAAACGAAGGATTTAATCATTTATTATCTGAAGAAAATAAGAAAAGTGCAAAATCACTCTCGTTTATGACTGCATTTCCATCGAGATATACACATTCATCAATAAGTACAACAACTCAAATAGCATATTTAGGACATAAGACTGCTTCTGGATCATCAATTTATAGAACTAATTATCTAATTAGGAAGTTTAGTCCTCATGGGGAATGTCAACAATTATCTAGTGATAAATCTTCTACAATTGCTGATCCCTATAATTTTGCTCTTGACACTCTATATCTATATTATCCAAGAAGTGATTCAAAAAGTCCAGTGGAAATTTTAAACCCAGGGAGTATTGTAGCATTGGGGCCTATATTAGAAACTATTCATGGTTTTTGTTTCGAAGTTACTTTTCTAGTGGTCAACCCTAAAAAGAAACATTTTTTACAAGACTTGAACTTTATATCAGATTATGTATCTGATATCCCAATTTATATGCATAATAATAAAGAAGATTTTGGTGAATATACTGATGAAGATAGTGATGGAGATACTGAATTTGAAGAAATTCCTATTCAGCTTTGTACTAGATCCTGGCGTGATGCTAGAGCTTGGAGATACACACTTTTGGTAGCAAGAAGATCTCAAATAGTTAACTCAACAAATATATCTTCTAGCCCTTCAATGAAGAGTCCCAAAACGAAATCTAGTGTTGAAGTAACAAATCTTGTTGAAGAAAGTGGATGTAAATTAAGTACTAATTACTTTGGATCTGAAAGTTATGCTACATTAACAACTAATGCAAGTAATAGTGCAAGAACAAGTAATGGACAATATCTAACTGTAAATGAGAAGCTTAACGTAAAAAGTGTAGATATTATTAACAAATGACTTAATTATTCTAGATTTTTAAAGCTGAATATTCATATTTATGAATAAAAAAAAGTAGATGTTCATTTTATTATAAATGTTGAAAGATAATCGAGTTGTCTATGTATTTACTTATAGAAAGTTGAAACTTAACAGTTTCTATTCTTGAAATTCACTTTGATACTTTGTTAACTTAAAGATCAATTAGTAAATTAGACTTTAGGTACTTTTAAATTTTATATATCTATATAATATTGAACAGAACTCATAGTAAATATTAATATTAAAAAAGAATAAGACAATAATATTTGTAATATATAACGAAAACTTCTTTTTTTCTTATAAGCTATAGGTATAATGATCAAAGTATAAAAGCTATTGTTCCAGACTATAAAACTAAATATAACTTTTAAATCTCAAGAAAATATCACTTTGACATTTATTTAAAACTTTACAACAATATAACTATCCCACTTATACTCTAAATATTATAATTTTAGTCAAATATATGTAATAAATGATCATATATTAATTATTAATAACAAATCAAGATCATTTGTAATTAGAACTAGTATCATCTGGACATAATTAAACTATTACTATTATAAAGATAATTATAAAGAATTATAAAAATTATGAGAACAATAAAATGCAAGTGATGAAAAGTTTCAGTAATTATTTCACTTCCCAACACTTCCATCTATATATCTTAACAAGTTATTGACATTTGCAACTATCCAAGTAAACTTCATTCACCCCTATATAGAATACTTAAAGTTTTATTATTTACTAAAAGACCTACCCATATTTGTATAAGTTGCTATTTCTTTCTTGAAATCTATTCTTGCTAAGGTTTCCTAAAGTAGTCGTATGCAACAAGCAAAAAATAGTCTAGAAATTCTAAAGTTTCAAATCTTTCTTCTTTTTCTTTGTGCATAAAATTAACTTCTTAGCAAATTCTGTCCAAGGATAAGTTTTTGTTTTTCTGGAATTTTCTTTAGTACTAGATTTATCATTTCGATGATGATCCCCAGTAACAACAATGCTGTCACTACACACAGATGGAATCCTTTTCCGTTCTGTTAAAGGTGATATTGAAAATGGGATTAAGTTCGATATATTCTTATTTATCCTTATCATCGAAGTATTTTCTTTTGATATTTGGTATTTATTAGATGGGTTACCTCTAGATATTTTTACATTTATTTTAGAGGTTAAATTCTCTTGTAATCTTTTTTGTTCCCCCTTAAGTGATTCTGGACTTAGAGTCTCTCCCAATGCAGTTGTATCTTCAGAAAGAGGAGAATCTGTCAGTAAACTACTAGTTGATGGGATATGAGTATCCGGAGAATTTAATTCAGTTACATTATTATCCTGACTATTCCTTAAATTTTTATCATTATTTCCTATATTTTGTAACAAATTGGGAATATGTCTAATTTTCAACGAGTTGCTTGTTGCATCCTCCATTATATATTGAGCTAATTCTTCCAAAGGCTTTAATTCATTAAAGTCCAAAATATTATTTTGTATACATGTAAATACGAAATGTTTTAAACAATAGTTCACATGAGCCCCAGCTACTATAGATTCTATATAAGGCCAATGATGACAATAAATATGACTGTATACTCTGAATAAACGACGTAAAAGATTCTTTACTATAAATAGAAA